>NC_085011.1:8806030-8826030 GCF_963854185.1 Sardina pilchardus
GCCCACTGCAGAGGAGGCTCTGAGCTGAGCGCTACAGCCAGCTGAGAGAAACGCAGCAACGGAAGGAAGCAAACGACTGGCGCAGTGACCCATGGGGGAGAGAGAGAGAGAGAGAGAGAGAGAGAGAGAGAGAGAGAGGGAGAGAGAGAGAGAGAGACATACACACAACCCAACACAAATCTTGTAAGGTCTCGGGTCTCGTGGTGTGCAGCAGATGGTAATAGCCAGAGATGTTTTTATGATTTATGATAATGCCGCTCCAAAGGGAGGCTAATTGAACAGCACTGCGTGGCACGTCGAGCCGGGGGACGGCCAATAAAAACAAAGCTCTTTTGTAATTTATTGCGTCGAGCCAATCACAGCAGCACTTTTACACGCTGTTAAAACGGGGTGGTCCACGCGCCAGCTCAGAAGAGGCGCCCGGCGGGAACATAATCTGACGGGACGTGCCGCTCCGAGCCAATTACCGGTTTTCCACGCAGTGTCCATCGCCGCTATCGCGCCTGAATCAAACTGTTTACCCTTTCAGAAGTAGGACTCTCTCATATCTCGCGAGCAGCGTGTCAGATATGTTTACGCCCACCACCTAATGGCACCAGACGATGCCCTTGGCATTCCCAGGTGCCGCCTCAGTTCCGGAGCGCTTCTCCGCTCGCTCGCTCATCCTCGACTCATACTTTTCCTGCTCACTCACTCCCATTGAGAGAGAGAGAAAGATAGAGAAAGAGAAAGAGAGAGAGAGAGAGAGAGACAGAGAGAGAGAGGCAGAGAGAGAGAGACAGAGAGACAGCGAGAGAGAGAGAGAGAGAGCACTTCAAGGCCCCACCGGTGCCAGACGTCTGATGCCAGAACATGGGAGCGGGTTTGGATTAAGACGAAGCGCCATAACTCATCGGCTG
Source organism: Sardina pilchardus (assembly GCF_963854185.1). Classification (NCBI taxonomy): domain Eukaryota; kingdom Metazoa; phylum Chordata; class Actinopteri; order Clupeiformes; family Clupeidae; genus Sardina; species Sardina pilchardus. The sequence continues at coordinate 8,806,930 of NC_085011.1, forward strand.
AGTCCCTGGGCAGCAACCTGTGCCATGATAAACTCCCTCAGCCCTTCCCCACACCACTGTGCCAGGGGCGCGCGGTGAAAACAAATCACCCCCGTTCAACGTCTCCTCACAGCAGAAGCTCCAAGCGGCTCAAGAGCCCCCACCCCCCCTGCCCTCCTTACTCCTCACGGGGCACCCCGGGGGCCCGAGTGAAATAAAATAAAATAAAATAAAACGATGAAGTTCTTCCATGACAATGCTACTTTTCTTCGTACGGCCATGTGATTATGAGAAATTCTCCTCTCGCTGTTTATCTTTTTCAGTTGCGCTGTTGTGGTATGTGCCGAAGAGCTTAAACCAGTGGAAATCCACAGAGACCAGGGCGAGCTGGAACATCCTGTTATTTCTGGTGTGTTCAAGCACAATATGGGCAAAATAATTAAGCAAAATACCACAGGGAGCCTTCAAGACCATCCTAAGGGACCAGCCAGAGACAATAACAGGCACGGTCTTCAACCATCGATCACAAAATAATCAATTTACAGTACAGCGGAACAGTCTTTCATTGATCTGTATCCAGAAATGCTCTACTGTTTGTTTTTGCTTGTGTGTGTGTGTGTGTCTGTGTGTGTGTGTGTGTCTGTGAGTGTGTGTGCGTGTGTGTGTGTGTGTGTGTGTGTGTGTGTGTGTGTGTGTGTGTGTGTGTGTGTGTGTGTGTGTGTGTGTGTGTGTGTGTGTGTGGTGTGTGTGTCAGTGTGTGCATGAGTGTTTAGTGTGTGTGTGTGTGTGTGTGTGTGTGTGTTTGCGTGTGTGTGTGTGTGTGTGTGTGAGTGTGTGTGTATGTGTATATGTGTTTGTTCTCTGGGGCATCTAAATGAGAGTAGTTCCAGGCTGGCTGGAGATGAGATGGAGGTGGGCCAGAGAGGCCCCAGAGACCCACCTTCATAGCAGGGGATGAGGGGCTGCGTGGGGCCCTGGAGGGTGTGGGGGATGACGGAGCAGTAGCCATGGGGCAGGATGTGCTCCGACTCGTAGTACACATTCTTCCAGCGGTGGGCACAAGCCTGCAGAGACCAGGAGAGAGCAGTCAACACTGGCAGATCATGCACACACACAAACAAACACACACACACACACACACGCTTACATGGACCAGGAGAGAGCAGTCAACACTGGTAGAACATGCACACACATGCACTCATGATGTAAAACAGTAAACTGTAAACAGTCATTTGGTCACTTCCATGCTAAAGCCACAGCTTTTACTCCCCTGCACTACTGCCATCAGTCACAGCAGCAGTGCTGCAGCTGGAGAACTAGAGTCTGCTCCTACTGCCATGTTCACTCTCTCTTTCTCTCTCTCCCTCTCTCCCTCCCTCCCTCTCTCCCTCTTTCATACACCCCTGCCCCCACACATATTCGCACACATACTGTATATATGCATACTCAAAGGAGCAAAACATGACCTCATACAAACAGCTGTGCAAGCTCAGCGCATGCACTAGTGTGAACATCGCATTGGCACACAGACAGGCACATAGAGACATAAGCACAGGCACACAATGGCACACACACAGACAGAGACACACACACACGGGCACACACACACACACACACACACACACACACACACACATACACACAAACACACTGTTGAGGTACTCTAATTGCATAAGTAACAGCAGTAGACACACGGGAGACAGGGACAGGACAGCTCTTCTACACATCTGAATGCCAGGCCTGCGCTGGCGTCAATCGGTGCCTTATTCATGTCTGAGTGGAAAACACTTTAACCAGCGTGCCAAAACAGAGCTGTGAACACAAATGCCCTCACTGACACTGGCACTGCAACACAAAGGTGTCTGAACATCCTCCAGACAGACACTTCTCAGGGCAAACAGGCCCATCCCGTAAGGAGCTCCATGTGGAGGAATCCAGTCGGCAGTATGAACGATCCGAAGAAGGCCATAAAGGCCAAACGTTATCGCTTTATAAAAAAAAATGACTTATAACTCGGAGTGTGCGGCATCTCTCTCCCCCAACTAAGGAACCCATTCAGCTAACAGATAGGGATCACGAGAGTTGATTGACAGACATCCAGTGAGTCAATGACCAGCGATCCACAGAGTTCACGGGGACTAATATAGTGAGTTCACAAAGGGGTTCAGTGATCGGGGAGGGTTTACTGAGTTCAGAGGACTTCTCTAGAGGCAGAGGAGAGGGAGCAGTGAAGGAATAAGAGTGTGTGTGTGTGTGTGGGGGGGGGGGGTCACCAAAAGTAAACGAGAGGATTACGAAGAGAGGGCAGAGCTACATTCATCTGCCCCCACCATCACCCCCAGCCGCGGCTCATCTGAATTCATGAAGTCAGCCCAAAACCGAGAGGGGCAACTCCCCCCCCCTCCCTCCGCCAGCATCCCCTACCCCCCCCGCCCCAAACCACCCTGGGAGCATCTCTGCTTTCCCCATTAAGAGAGCGTGCCACAGCGAGAGAGGAATGCTCCGGCCGCTCGAGTTCCGGCCGCGGCCGCTGGGATGTGTCGGGAGTAAACAGGGGCCGGGACGGATGGACGGGGGGGTGCCGGGGGGGCGGGAGGCTGAGGGGGTGGGGGGTTTGCTGCTGCGCCACTCTGGAGCACAGAGATGTGAATGTGGTGATCATCTAAAAGCCTTGGGGGGAAACAGCGGTCGGCCTGCGCTGGCTCGACTTGGAACTCCGCTAATATTCACCAGTGAGACCGCACTGAACGAAGACTCTCTCTCTCTCTCTCAAACTTTCTGTCTCTCTCCCCTTACGTCTGTCTCTCTCTGCTTTTTGCACAGAGCTGTTTTTTTCTGAAGTTATGTGGATTGTGGCATACCGAACGAATCAGATGACTCTTTGGCAACAGGCAGCTACTGCTTTGGGAAACACTGTAACTCTCTCTCTCTCTGGCTCTTTCTCTCCCTCTCTCTCCCCCTGTGTGTGTGTGTGTGTATGTGTGTGTGTGTGTGTGCATATGTGTGGAAGTTCTTCCGTGTGTGTGTGTGTGTGTGTGTGCGTTTGTGTGTTCAAGTGACGCCTGGTTTAGCCCACAGCCCTGGCAATGCTGAGCGCCCCCCGATCTCTGTAACCTCCCAACTGAATGACTTCAGCTTCAGTTTCAATTTGATAAGCATCTCTCCTTTCACCGGGGCAACAACAGCCTACTGTGAGCCCCACCGGCTAATCAAACGGCTCCAGAACAGAATAAAAGCTAACGATTCCCGTAATGGGCTGGAAATGTGAATGTGGTGGAAAATAACGGGGCAATTAACGGCCACAATCTGGAAGAGAAGAAAGAGTTAAACATGTTTTTTTTTCTGCCCCCCCTTCACTTTGGCCACTTAAAGGCGCTTTTGTTTTTCCTGACGATTTCGGGAGCAATGGAGTGTCCCGTCAGCAGGAGTGCGTTCTCTCTCCGCCTGCCGACGGCTGATAGGCTGGAGGAGTGCGCCCAGAAACGCTGAGGGGGGAGAACAAGAAAAGGAGGAAGAGAGGCTCACATCTGCCAAACAGCCGTCGCAGGCATACTGCACGGCAACGTGAGGCCTCGCAGCTGAAAACAAGATGTGTGTGTGTGTGTGTGTGTGTGTGTGTGTGTGTGTGTGCGTGTGTGTGTGTCTGTGTGTGTGTGTGTGTGTGTGTGTGTGTGTGTGTGTGTGTGTGTGTGTGTGTGTGTGTGTGTGCATGTGTGTGTTTGTGTGTGTGTGCATGTGTGTGTGCGTGTGTGTGATAATTGAGGAAGGCTCCGAGACACGGTTCTCTAATTCTAACCGTTGAGCAATAACAGCAGGCCAGATCCTACACCCAAATCTCTGATCGTATGATCGTGTTTGCCCTCCATGCCATCCGTATCTATATCTTGTGCAAGAGCAGGCAGGGACAGGAAGGGGGTGGAGGTGAGAAACCACATGATTTCTGAGTAATCTGGGTTTCCGGTGTTCATTTAATATTCGCACAAACTGCGATATTGCGGATATGTGGTGCCACCAGCACTGCCACCACCAGCAATGGCACTGCCACCACAAGCAATGGCACTGCCACCACAAGCCAGGGGACTGTCACCACCAGCACTGCCACAACTGTCTTGGTCTCATCTGTCCACACACAGACAAGAGGTCATCACCACCGTCCCTCTGATCAGCCCTGTGTCCGCCATTACCCTCTGATGGTGCACATCAAGGCTGAAATAGGAAGGTTAAGAACTCCCTCCAGGACCAACCCACCGAACACACACACACCCACACACACACATACACACATACACACACATACACACACACAAACGCCCACATACACACACACCCAGGGTGTGTGTGCGCTCCTCACCCACTGCAGGGTGTATAAGTTGGGGGCCTAATGAGAAGGCTGCCCTTGAGCTGGACCACCTCTGTGGAGCGGGAGACTAAACAACCCATGCGTGACCAACTGTCCATCTCGTGCCGCACGAGTCCCACTCTAATCCCGCCGGCACACCAAAGGGGGAAGGACACGTCGGTCAACAAGCAGCACACCGGGCAGCTCTGTGTCCTTGCTAATGTAAGCCTGAGGCCCCAGCCGTGGGCAATTCATTCATCATCGACGGTGAGCTCTTCCACGTGGCGTGGAGAGAGGGAGAGAGAGAGAGAGAGAGAGAGAGAGAGAGAGAGAGAGAGAGAGGGAGAGGAAAGAAGAGAGAAGGGGGAAATGCACACTGAGGCTTTTTTTTCTTTTCTTTTTTTTTCAAAAGAACACCCTTTCTCATGTTCTTCAGAGGAGCACAGCTGGAATTTTACTGTGTGGTGCCATGGAAAGATATTTGTAACAATGATGGCTTCAGTGCTTGGTCGTGTTTTACGGGGCTACGTGGTTTTTGCGTAAAACAATTGCCGTGAGTGGCCAAATTTCCAGCGCTGTGTTTTGGTGGCCTACAAAACAGATGTACGCTCGCTCACAGTGTTAAAAGCAAAGCGTGCGGACGGAAGACTTGGGCGCTAGCGCACTACTGCCAGTGGAGACTTGTTTCAGGAAGACCCCCACAGGTTCTTCAGCAAAGGCATTGTTTATGGCATCAATTATCCTCTCAGTAACATTGGAGTAGCCATAGCCGTAGCCAACGGGCACAGGGGCCTCATTATAGATCTCTCGTTTGCCAAAATTGTTACCAGAATTGGACCAAAACACACAAACAAACAAACAAACAAACAAACACTGTGGCAACATCGTCAGAGTGGCGCTTAACGACTCGGTCCGGGACAGGGGCAATTGTCATGTGGGCACAAACAGGCGCATAGCCCAGGTTGGGTTCAGACAAGTTCACACGCTGAGAAGTTCTGCTACATTTTCGAGGGCTGTGAACACATCTGAAATAACTACACGGATGCCAAGTCGAAAGAGGGATCAACAGGCCAGCAGGCAGACAGACAGACAGACAGAAAGGTAAGCAGACAGACAGACAAAGACAAGGCAACAGACAGTTGAAAAGGCAGAGAGACAGACAAAGACAAGACAGACAGATGGACAAAGAGACGGACAGACAGACAGGCTAATACAGAAATGGACAAACAGATGGACAGACAGACAGACAGACAGACAGACACAGCCAGAGGCAAACTTATGAGGGTGGACAGGTAGAAAGATTAGTGAGGACAGCAGCCATACCATCACTTTCCCGTTGGGCTTGTCCTGCCGGGCCAAGCTGACTCCCATCCACTCGTCCTCCCGGTCGCCCTGGCACGTCTTCCCGCACGACTCCCTCTGCTTGTTCCCTGGACGACAACACAGACCAGACAAACCATTAAGACAAGACCGCATGAGCCCCGATCGATTCCCCCATCCCCACACCCAACCCCCCAATCCCGAGCCACATCCCCAGCCTCTCTGGCTCTCTGACCCCTGGGGCTGGGCAGAGCTGTAGGCACCGTTGTATACATTTCACCCCCCGTTAACTCACACCTGGAACTCATGAACACAATGAATTCATGGCCTTCCCCCCGAAAGCTGAGGAGGAGGAAAGAAAAAGGAGAGTAAAGAGAAAAGAATGGCGAAGAAGTGAGCGTGTGTGTGTGTGTGTGTGTGGGGGGGGGGATTCAATATTTGTGTTTGAGAGGTTTTACTACTGTTGCTGCCTTTCCCTGCTGTTCCCTGCCGGACACAGAGGAGGATAACTGACTGCTCCCAAGACGCCGGGCTGTTTGCTTTGGCTCGTGTTGCACCCCTCTTACCCACACCGCTGCAGAGGAGAACCATCGGGGCTCGGGGGCCTTTGAAGAGCGCTCTGCCCACTAGAAGACCTCACCGAAAAACACTACTGTGAGTCAGGTTGTATTCTTTTTGATCCTCGGGCATCTTGCGCCCGTAACAGAAAGGTCTACAGCAGCAGCACGCTTGCCAAGCACAGAAGTGGTCCGGGGGGAACAAAGGGGTGAATATGAACGAACGGCATGTTGTCTGATGCCTGTAGATGGTTTTATTTTTTGAAGTGCACTGATCATTATTGTCTGCTCAGTTGCAGATGAAAAACTCATCTCGGTATGACAGTAGCGGGGACTGGGAGTGCTTCCAGTATGCGCAAGTGCAGCTTTCTCCTAAGCTCTACTACTAAGACTTTGCCTCGCTCGCAAATATTGTGCATCTCATTGAAGTGAAGGATAATTTGCCAGGAATGCTCCTCAGCCCATGAACATCTCATCAAAAGGCTGGAGCTGAGCTTCCCCTGTGATCTCAATAACAGACTTGTTTGTTTTCATCTGTGCGCGTCCCAAACCAAACGCTCTCCTGGGCCCGTCTGTTCCCCTGAATAACCCCAGATTCCACCACCTACCCAGGACAGGGGCTCAAGGGCTTAGGGTCTGATTGCGATTCACCCAAACACAGATGCACACAGATGCACACAACACACACACACACACACACACACACACACACACAAACTCAAGGCAATAGCCTTGCAAACAGACACAGAAATTGTACGCGCTATGAATGTTGAGTAAAGTTCAGTGGTGACTGGTATGTGCAAATACATCCTGATCAGTACAAATGCACACACACACGCACGCACACACACGCTCACGCACACGCACACGCACACACACACACACACACACACACACACACACACACACACACACACACACACACACACACACACACACACACACAAATAAACAAAAAAAACATCAAACCCCTGACCCCCCCTTTCACACACACACAGAGCAAACACACGGTGTCCTTACCCCTGACAGGCAGGCGCATGGTGTGCTGGTTAAAGATAACTAAAGGAAAGAAGGGAGGGAGCTGTGTAGAAAGGAAAGAACAAGAGACACACCACCCAGGACCAAATGACTCAAATACCAATAAAAATACTCCCCAAAGCTTTTCCCTCTAATTGACCTGATACAAGTGAAACATGCAAACAAGTTACTCATACTCAAATTTGAATCATGACTCGCAAGCTCGTGCTTCCTCAGTTTTGAGGCAGAATGGATTCTGAATGGATTTAAGTAAACAACTAACATACCAACTAAATGACTCCCTACTTACTAAACTAACCAACTCCATCCACACAGGGACACTCTCCCATCTATCCAGAGTTTCATATGTCTGTCTGGCCAGGGGTTTCACCATTACAACACATGCTCCACAACGGTCTACTCGCCAGCAAGATGAACCAGGTGAACTGTGGAGTACTCAAAGGTTTTATGTAAGAAATGTATAGTATGGTATGGGTTCCCACCATCTAGAGACTGCTTGGATTTGTTGGGCAATTTGGAAAGTGAGGATGACAATAAAATAGCAACTGCACGCATCAAATGTGAATGAGTCATCTTTACCTAGTAGAATGTACAGTACGCATAAACGTGAGTGACAGAGCTGCTACAGCAAAAGCTTTGTAGCAGCTTGAAATAGCTGCCAGACTAGTGATCAAGGGGAAATCCAGCACCATTCTACAGTACATTTCATCGCATCAGTGAGATTTACTGCCCTCTCAACACCACCATGTATTTGTACTCCTCTCTTCCTATTCTCCCTTGTCCTGTGCCAACTCCTCTGCCCCCCCCTCCCCACACACACACACATAACTATTCCTGTCTTGAATTATTATTTTGTCTTTCTCCTCCTCTGTGTTGTTCCTTATCCACATTAGGTAAAATACAAAAAAATCCCCTTTTTACGATATAATGTGGGTGTCTATGTTGCATAACTAAAAGAATTTCAGTACGTGGCGGCTATGCCTCCAACTGAGATTGGAATCAGCTGCGGCTGGTCTATTTTTGCAGTTGTGGTCAGAGTTGTAATAATTACTGTGAATTAATTAACAATTTACACTCCGAGTAATGAAAATCTGTATTTCAGACGCCTTTCCATTTGTGGCTTGTTGTGTCACAGTGTTGTACAGCAAAATAGTCAACAGAAATTTCAAACATATTATTTCAACATTCACACCAATGACAATGACTTCTCTTGATTCTGAAGTGTAGGTCCAATTTATATACAGTACATATAATTGCATATAATTAACCTCAAAATCAGCGCACCAGGAGTTAAAATGTGACCATTTCTGGTCATTTATATGTATGTATGGGCATTTATAATAATACAGTAACCCCCCAAAACAACTTACATATTTTCCAAAACTGCCAAGCAGTGGCTGAAATGTTATTAATGAAGGCAATTATGCTAATTCATCTTAACTATGGTAATTATGCTAATTCCCCAACATATTCAATTTAACATCCCACATCTTCTAAATGCTAGAAACCCCTATTGTACATATCTAATATAAAACGTTGGGACATTTCCAGGTTCACAAAAAGGCTCGATGGGCTGGCAAACAGACTACGCAACTAGATAACAGAGGGACCATTTACATATTTGCCCAGATAATTACACCACAACAGAAAGCTCCCTTCCGCTCCGTCTTCCAAAACAACCCTCCAGCCAAGAGTCCAAACTAAGAACATGGAGAACGATTTAAAGAATATAATAGAGGGTCCTTGTGAAGGATGGAGTGCAAGTAACCCAGGGGATCTAATCCCCTGAACCCTATTAGATGACCTCATAAATCCCTCGGTTGTTTAGCCCGTCATGTGCAAAGCCTGCATTTGGGAGAGCACTCAGCTGTAGCATCACTCATGATACCAGAGCAGTCACATGGCTATGGGCGTTTTTGCGACAAACTCCAATGAATACCTTTTTGTGCTTAGCAAGTCTTTAAAATGCACTCTCATTTCCATAGACCACTTGGTGTTAGCCTACTGTTTAATAGTTGGGGCGGGGGAGTCACCTGACAAATTGTAGGAAATACCAAACACATGTTTTTCCACTTACTGTACACCAGTTAAACCATGATAAACATGCTGCGATATTTCACAGAATACATGTTTGAGGAGGGCCAGATTAAGATCTTCCAAAGACAATTAACTAACACTGCAACAGCCACTGGGAGGGAGTAGACAGACGGAGTGTGTCTTGTTCAATCATTCAACTGTTCCCATATAAAACAGGCGAGCATACATTAGCAGAAGCCTGGCTCTTTCAAAGCAGCTCACAGAACTCAAAACTGGGCAGGGGCCTCAAAAGACCTCCACGGTGGCCTCACCCACGGTCTTGGCCCTGGACTCTCCGGCGCATTTTTTTTTTCAAAGCCGGTTACCGTAAAAGCTCAGTCATAACAGACGCCGTCTCTCTCCCCCGCCAGATCTCTCTCTCTCTCTCTCTGTCTCTCTGGCGCTCGGCGAGCGCGGGGGCCCCCGGCGTCCATCCCAAGGCCCCAGCTCTGGTCTGCATTATGATTCATGCTTCCTCACCGGCTGGGTGCGCGGAGGAACGGAGCCCGACGCAAAAACCCGCCATCCTCGGGACGCACGCTTCGCCTTACACTGCGCCTGCCCCCTTAGCTGATGACACACACGGCAAGCAGGGGCCTGGGTATTAAAATCATATAAACCCCGTCCGCTCCGATCTCCACCACAAGAAAGTGGGCTTCGTTTGAGGCGACGTCTTTGACTCCAAAATACTTGGCAAGGCCCTTTGGAAAGTCTTAGTGAAAACATCCATCATGTCGATCAGGGGAGTCTTTTTTGACTATCCTCGCCAGACAGCACCTCTCTTTTTTACATGAGTATCAAGCCCAAAAGGAAGCGCGACCACATTCTGGTGATATATTAGAAACGGTTGAAAAACTGACAACGCAGTTGTGAATGTGAAAGGGTGATTACTCAGCAAAAACTACAGTACACTTCAGCAAACAGTCCTCCCAATATCAACACAAAGTTGTTCACTATTCGCCAGAATAGGAAATTAATGTTAAAAGACAAAGAAATCAATCTGTAGGCCATCACCGGCCACAGCACAAACACACACACACACACACACACACACACACCAGTCCACCGCTCGTCAGGGTCCCTATCAGTCCCAGTCATCTTCACAGGAAGTCAGATTGCAACGTTGGGCATCTCCTCAAACAGGATGTGGTGGGGAACTTGAGCATTTATTGGTGAAAGTTATGCAGCCCAGGCCACAGTATCTTGGTCTGAGTGACAGAATCAGACCCCCTGCCTGTAAGCTTCGGCTCACCCCGAGATTTGCACTCAGGGTCTCTCTCGCTGGCTTGGCATAGGGTCAGTTATTTCAGCAAGCAGAAAGTGGTGAGGCAGCTATGAAGACAGCAGCATTTCTGAGTACGCTCATAAGACTAGTGCTAGTTCCAATATCACCACCAAGACACAACGTAAGTTGCCATGGTCAATATGATTCTGAAGTGAAGGTCTACCGTAATTTCCTGACTATTAGCCGCGGCTTATTCATTGATTTTGCAAAATTTCTTCAGCTATGAGGTTAATACAGGGGGGCGATTAATATGGTTTTGTTTCTTTTAACTTGCATAAAACACTGCGGCTTATACACAATGCGGCTTATATGCGGAAAATTACTGTACTACAATCGTCTCCTATGATCTGACCTCTTTCACCTTCTCCTGTGAAAATCAGACTAGACATCAGCAGGCCAAACAACCTCCCATTTGTACACACAGTGACAGCCCCAAATGTAGTCAAGTCAGTACCATAGGCGAGTGCTAAAAATACCTTGCGAACAACACATGCCTTGCGATTGTATTTCTGCAGGAGGGCAGAGACAGTCAGGCCCCAGAGTGGAACATGTACAGAATTAATGATTAGCTGTTCATGTGTGTGTGCGTGTGTGTGTGTGTGTGTATGAGAGAGAGAGAGAGAGAGAGAGAGAGAGAGAATGTGTGTGTGTACTGTGTGTGTGTGTGTGTGTGTGTGTGTGTGTGTGCGAGGGAGTGAGGTAAATGGAGAGAGAATGGAGGTAACTGACCCCTCCCGAGGTCCATCTCAGTGCAGCGGCGGTCTGGGTTGCTGTGCACGCGGCACTTGTACACAGCGCCAGGGGAGCGCACTGAGCTGCTGTAGGTGGAGTTGGCCTGCGGAGCTCCCACCAGGACCCTGAGGGAAGGAGTGAGAGGGCACATGGAGGGGGGGGGGGGGAGAGAGAGAAGGGGGGAGAGAGAGAGAGAGAGAGAGAGGATACCACTCTGCCATTATTTGCATTTGACAACCCATCACCATAACGTGCATTATCTCATGATGATGATGGGAACAAGGAACATGGAAATGACTGCACTAAGTGGGAATGCAAGAGCCCCCTGAGAATTGGATGCATATTATTCACCCAACATGCAACAGGACTTACTTCAAGGACATTTAATCCCAAATCAAGAGCATCACAGAACTCGCTATATCATGTAATACAATGTACGACTGAAGTTATTTAGAGTTCAACATCTGCAGAATCACATCGCGCTCTAGCATTTAAATGTTTTTCACTGACCATAGGTTTAATGTATAGCTAAAAACACACAATTCACGAGGTAAGATAGGCTACACTTAACTGATATTTATGCAAACTTTTTTTTAATTTGTTGAGTAAGAGCTGGGAATGGATTCATCTGGACAGCGAATGACGTCTTAGCACAAGCTTTCCCCCTCAGTCTGTTGTCTAGTTCGACACCCTTTCATATCTTCCCTAAAAATATTTTGCACCACAAGTAAATCAATAACAAGGTGCAGATAATGCTGCAAATTATATTTTCTATGAATATTCCATTCTCTATCAATCATTCTAAATGATTGCTTTAGTCGACAAGAGAAACATTAACTTACCAGCGCGTATTGTCGTGGAAATGCTCCAGGACCGAGTATCCAAAAAAAGTTCCGTTTGGACCCCGAAACACAATGGGATGTTGCAAGTCAATGTTGTAGGAGTACGCCACAGATACAGTTAAATACACATAAAACACATCCAGGATGCTTCTCTTCTGGGTCAGAATGTCTGCCATTCTGTGGTACATCCTCCAGAGACGCAGAGATGTGACAGTAACAAGACAGTAAAAGTACAGTTTCAGTGCTGAAGTAGAGCTCTCCTCTACAGCTGAAGAGTTATCCAAAGTCTGGAGGCGCCAAAGTTTTGCAACAACTGCAGAAATCACTAAAACCAAACGGAATGATAGAGACTTGCGGCGCAGGGGTTGCTCATCGGTCCATGGATCTGCGAAACTGGCGCTATGTAGTGGTTCTTGGCATTAAGCACGCCCGTGGTAAGGCGTATGTTTTTGCGGACAAGCGTCACATTTCACATCACTTAAGTGCGCACACTGGGGTGTTCACTGCTGCCATCTACCGTAGGCCTACAACACAAGCTTCAAATGGCATCATCAGGCGCATGTGTGTTTGCTTCTTCGAAAACAGGGGCTGACAGGGACTGTATGTTCACAGAATTCATTAAACCGCAAATATTATGTTGAATATTATTTTCAACAAAGTCTTGATTGCTCAAAGACAGACTGGCTATTACTTCGAATGGGAAAAGTAGCTGTCATTTCAGCTGGCATGTTATTATATTAAATATTATGCAAAACACTGAGAAAGTTTCTTGACATAAGAAAGAGGAGAGATGTTTTTAAGAATGCAGTCACAACACTTGAATGATTGAAATCACTACTTCACACACAAACCAAAATAGGTGTATGGTAAATAAAACTTTATTAGTTGTAAAATGTAGCAACAGTCACAATGTGCCTTATTATTATGGTACAGATTTAAGTCCTTATTTACAATTTACAATAGGATACCTTATTTTCATCGGTCTGTCAGCAGAAAATACAGTATTAGGTAAAAAAGCTGCTATACTCTGTGATTGAACAGGTACTATAGGGGCCAGTGTCTGTGGTCAGTGATACATAGGCATGTGCAGATAGCAGGTTAAAGGCTCTCTTTCAAATCACATGATCAACAAGAAACAGAACAAATAAATCAATACCAACCTCTGAAACAAACATATGGATGACAATTCAAAAGTAAAATAGGAAATTAACATCAGATTTATTGCACAATCCATTCACCATTCATACATATAAAAAAGAAAACTAGTAGCTGCAACTAATTAAAAATCATAAATAAAAACAAACAAACATAATTTCATTGCAGGCAACTAAATAGGAAGAATTCATTGAGATCTGAAATTTCATTTACTAAGCTAGTTCCCTCATACCTGTGCATACCTTCAACCTATCCAATACAGACAGACAAACATGAATTTGCAAATCCCATACCACCATGACTTCTCTCTATCGCTCACACACACACACACACACACACACACACACACACACAGACACACACACACAGACAGTCACACACACACACACACACACACACACACACACACACACACACACACACACACACACACACACACACACACACACACACACACACACACACACACACACACACACACACACACACACACACACACAGTACATGATAAGCAGTCAGGAAAAGGGCTCTTTCAAGTCACTGGCAGTTCTCCCTGCCCTTCCCAAAAGTCTCTCAACAGCAGCGTCTGTCTCCTGACCTCCACCCCTGGAAACACCTCATCGTAGCCAAGTCTACAGAGGGATAGAGAGAGAGAGAGAGAGAGAGAGGGAGAGAAGAAGAGAGTAACTTAAACAGCTCATTGCTTCAGATTACTGCTTTGAGGAAAACACCATGATAATGTTGCTATGACATTCTAACATAATCTTACCATACGTGATTACATGTGATCGGAATAAGGCCAAGTCAGACATGTATGATTAAATTCCAATACAATTAGATCACATGGCCTTGATGACAATATGCTCATCAAAAAGAATGGAAATGATTCCTTTTCATTTTAAATGGTTGAGCTATGAACGTGAATCAAATGCGCTGACCCACTACTACACATTACTTAACAAACAATGTGTAATGTTTGTCTTTTCTACATCATTGAAATATGTAATGTCTTCCCTAATGGAATCAAATGTACAATAAACAAAACAATGTATAAAACACATAGGGTCAAAGAACATTTGTTTTTGGGAACCAGTAGCATGTAGCAGTCTTAAAGAGAAAACAACCTTATTAATCTTCCATAGAGCAGGAAGGAGCTAAATCAGCATTTATTACATGGTAATAAGGTTGAGATGGCCGTTTGGGGCTCACAGGGGAGAGAGGAAGAGCTTACTGACTGCAGTGCAGTCAGCAGCACCACGGTGGAAGTGTTTATGAAACAGATCTGCCAAGGCAGCACACGGCTGGTAAAAATACCACGGGGGAAATGGAGCCTGTGTGTTACAATGCCGTAAAAACTCACCGAGTACATATCCACCAAACATTACCCAAGGTCAACAAACTGGCACATGCCAGGAGAATGAGGCCAAAAGGAATTAACATTTTGATTAGCTGCTGTTCTGTGACGTTGATGTTCTTGACATTGTGTGTGTGTGTGTGAGTGTGTGAGTGTGTGTGTGTGTGTGTGTGTGTGTGTGTGTGTGTGGGTGGGTCCAGGTTTAAAAAACATGCCGGATTCGGACACATGCATGTTGTGAACAGATGCAGCTCACCGCCACTCGGGAGTCCTCGCGTTCCAGAATCTTCTCCGCCTGGTCGGCCGGGAACTTCAGCACGGAGGTTATGACTTTGGCCATTGTCTGCGGAAAAATAAATCCGCACGTGTCACATCCTTTCAACACAAAAGCGCCTCCAATTTTAACGTGAGGGAGAGACATGGCTCCCACACAGCTCTCAAGGCGGCCGCACAGCTCATCCGCCATTGTGTGTCAAAAGCCATGTTCACCAACACAGTCTTATGGCCTGTACGGACTACACGACTTTTTTGTCTTTCACGATTATCTTTTACGATTGACCATGTCAGACTAGGCGATCAGAGAACCACAAAATCATGCAGCGTCGTGGCCGCAAGAGTGACCACATTACAAGATCATTTATCGTAGCCTTCTCGTCGTGTGTCGTCACAGTGTCAGTGTCAACACGGGAGTCGTAGGAGATTCCCCAAAACATCTAACATGCTAGACTTTTGGTCGCAACGTCTTAGAATGTCGCAGACAATAAATCGCGGGTCGTTGAACATGTCAGATTACAAGACGCTTCCTCCTTCGAACGTCGTTCCCGACTTTGAATATTCGGACCCGACAATGGAAATTTGTCGGCCACGACACAATCGTGGCAAAATCGGGCTGAAATCGTGTAGTCTGCACAGGCCATTAACCCCCCATCTCTCTGATACACATATTTTATCAGAGGCCATTCCCAACACATTGACATTCTCATTATGCTTTACAGTAACAATGTGCTACATCCACACGGTGTATTTCATTTTGTATAGAAATAGCTGAATGATAAGGTCACCAGACTGTATTACGCACAACTGAAGACCCATAAAGTGCATGACTATACAGGTCAGCTATGAGCTGGGTGTTTTCATTCTTCCTCCACAGACAGACAGACTGGCTCTCCCTACCCCTGCACCTCCTCGCCTCCTGGAATGGGGGGGGATCCCTGGAGGCTAATGAGTACAAGTGCCCGAGTTCTCCCGCTGCGCCCCCAAAACTCTTGGAGAGTTATTCCCTGCCCTCGCTGCTCTCGCCACGACCTCCGTGTCTCACAGCGGGGTATGGAGTCAACACCGTGCCGTCGCCCCCACCCCACCCCCACCTCCTCCTCCACCTCCTCCACCTCGGCCTCCGTCATCAGCTCCTAAAGCTCCCATCGCTCTACGCTTCTCTCGCCCTCGTCAGCCTGGCCTGAGAGCAATTAAGCCGGGGGAGAGGAGGACGGCACCACTGGGCTCACTAGAGGAGCTCCAGCAGGGGCTGGCTAATCAGGTCCAGGCAGCTCTGCCAGGGGCACAGCTAACACTCGCTATTCTGCCCCCCAGAGACAGAGAGAGAATGAGTGTGTGAGTGTGAGTGTGTGTGTGTGTATGTAAGTGTGCGTGTATGTAAGTGTGTGTATATATGTGTGTGTGTGTGTGTGTGTGTGTGTGTGTGTGTATATGTGTGTCTGTGAGTGTCTGTGAGTGTGTGTGTGTGTGTGTGTGTGTGTGTGTGTGTGTGCGTGAGAGTGAGACTGAGAGTGTGTGTGTGTGTGTGTGTACAGTATGTGTATGTGTGTGAGAGAGAGAGTGTGTGTGTGTGTGTGTGTTGCCATAATAGGAACCAGCGCCGAGATGGATACTACCCACCGGTCCCGCATGGAGGAGACCCACGAGATGCCCAAGCTCAGCGCCAAAGGAAAGAGTGAGAGCTCGAGCTGCCTCTTAAAAACACGGCCCCCTGCTTGGGTCATGTGACAAGGCAAGTGGCCCACGGGTTCCCCGCCGGACATCCTCCCACACCGGGCAGCGGCGAGGGTGTGTGTGTGTGTGTGTGTGTGTGTGTTGTGTGTGTGTGTGTTGTGTGTGTGTGTGGGGGTGGTGGACGCTGATGTCATAGGAGCCTGACTGTTTGCTGTTTATTGCGATCCTCGAGCGCTGGAGGGGAGATCCCCGCTGGCTTTAGGGCCGTGTCGAGCACGCTGTTAATTAAGCAGCTCTAAATGGACATGGGCTGTTAATTAGGCCCGAGTCCACCGGGCGAAACAACACCGGTTTTGTGAGCCCTCCTGACCGGAGGCGACTGGTCTTGGGTGTGTGGGAACCGGTGGCTTTATTGGCCTCTGTCTAGATCGGCATGAGTTTATTGCATCCTCCAGCAGTCCAAACAGCCAGCCCTATTCCCACTGTGGGCAGATGAGGCTCCATTATACGGGCTTACATTATACGGCCTATATAAACGAGGCTACGTTGCATACGTGGGTCGTAAACATACCTTCGTCTCTCGGCCCATCATGTACTCGAACATCACCTTCCGCAGGTACTCGTACTCGGTGGGCTCGTTCAAGGCACTGGAGCTGTACTGGGAGGCGTCTGCGGAGGAGAAACAGACGCGCTGGACGTTAACGAAGGGCCACAGTTCTGCTAATGGCAGGAGTGTGACACGCGAGTCAACGCGACTAGTGTTACAAGAACCAGACACACACACACACACACACACACACACACACACACACACACACACACACAGGCAGTGATAAACAGCAGTGCCAATAAAACACCTCCATAAATGTCCCCTTCTCTCTCCCTCACCATCACTCATACACTCTCACTCATAGTCTCTTTCTCTAACACACACACACACACACACACACACACACACACACACACACACACACACACACACACACACACACACACACACACACAACACAGTCTAAAATTAAAAAAAGCTCTGTCTTAGCACCAAGGGACACTCAGCTGCGACTTAACACCCACGTGTGGCGTGTGCTGGGCTGCAGGAGTGATGATGGAGAGAGAGAGAGAGAGAGAGAGAACCCCACTTCTCCCTCTCACCACGCCCGTCCCTCGGGGGGGAGGGGGGGGGGTGTCATGCCCCCCATAAACCCTGGCTCCACAGGAGATGTCTGTTGAGGGGGCGTAGCGGAGGCCTAAAGCCAACGGGTCACTTGACCTGCTCAGCATGACTCTCAGTGAGAACTTTGAGCAAAACAATACATTTATTGTATACATTAATACAGTTTCTCTACAATACTATTGTTCATCCACTTCTATCATTCCGACAAAAATACGCAAAGCAAATAAAAAATGAAACAGAACTACAACAGAAACGCTGTTCTGTGCGACGGCTGGTCAGGGCTGAGATCGGAGAAGAGGCCCATTGTGCTCTCTCGGGCTCTCGCTCGGTCGTCTCGGAGCTCTGGACACGGTCATAAATCGGCAGGCCAGCAGGGTGGGGACCGGACCGTCTCCAGCCGGACTCCTAGGTGTGTCGCAGCTTTTAAAGCCATCTCAACAGAGCCGTTGTTTCCCCCCTTTTTTTTTTTTTTTTTTTTCCAACTGCTCCGAAACAAACAAAAACTAAAAAAAGACTTCTTTGTTAACAAGCATGTGCTTTATTTAGAAAGTACTTTCCACTACGCCATTAGCGAGGGTCAGGTCTCTCTCAACACCGCAGGCGAGGACAAACAACAGCGGAGCAGCTGAACCGAGGCTGGATTAAACAGCAAAATCACCCCAAAGGGCTTTATGTGTTTACACACGAAGCAACAGCATGGCCAAATATGTAGCATGGAAGAGCAGGGAGCAAGCAAGAGGGTGTGAGAGAGAGAAAGAGAAAGAGAAAGAGAAAGAGAAAGAGAAAGAGAAAGAGAAAGAGAGAGAGAGAGAGAGATAGGGAAGGACAGAACAGATAGAAAGAGAGAGAGAGAGAGAGATAGGGAAGGACAGAGAGAAAGACAGAGAGAGGGGGTAGAGAGAGAAAAGAGAGAAAAGAGGATGGAATAGAGAAAGAAAGCATGAGAGAGTCAGAGATGAAGAGAAAGCCAGCGTCCAGGCCGCATCTGCGTGACCTGACCCCCATGGTCATTAGGCCTGGGCTGTCCGGTCACTGAGATGGAGTTGTAAATACTAACTCCACAGCCTATCTGGCCTGACATTCCACTCGGGCCTGTTTACAAGCAATCACATTCACACATTCCTTCCACGCAAGCCATTCAAAACACTTTCTCTAACTACGACGAAAACAAGGACTACCGAGATATATGACCCCACCCGCAAACGTCCAACACACATCCATCCCAAACCTCCTGATGTATGTGCAATTCCACAACGCAACAGCTAAATCATAACCGGTAACACTTACAATACGGGATTTA
>NC_085011.1:8831030-8861030 GCF_963854185.1 Sardina pilchardus
CACTCCTGACACGAGACAACTTCACAAGGGTGGTGACCTTGACCTTCACGGCCGGACACCCAATGGCGTGTGCAAAGACAAAACATGAACTGTCTGGGGAAAACACTAGCACATCTGCAAACACCCAGGCACATCTGCACAGTAGCTACTTTGTGTGTGTGTGTGTGTGTGTTTGAGGTGTGTGTGTGTGGGGGGGGGGGGGGCAGTAAAACTCTACACTAATTAAGTCTCATTCCCAAACAGCTAAAGGGAGCATAAACAGAGTGGCTCTTTAAAAAGCTGGTGGCCCCAGACACCGGAGCTGCTGCTGCTGCTTCTGTTGCTGCTTCTGGCTATGGTCCTGTCTCCTCCTCCCCACTCACACTCACCCGGTCCTGGAACTCCTGCTCCCTGAGCCGGGCCTCGCTCAGCTGGGTGGTCTTCTGGGCTATCTGGAGCTGCAGAGGGAAGAAGCTCAGTTACAGCCAGGGATAAACTGGTGCCACTAAACCAACAAGGGAAAGTGTTACAATACATGCATGCATGCATGTGTGGAGATGCACATGTCAAGGCTGTGGGGTTTCCAGAACTAAGCAGGAATATATCAATGCAAAGTAGTGTAAGGAACATTATGGTGGGAAAAGGGAACAGCTCACTGCAAATGCCATAGAACACATAAAGACATTACAGCGTTTCCAAAGTCTGAAATGGGAAACAGAATGGCGCTGTAGGGTGCTGTGGAATGAATCTTTGGCTCTGTGGGACAGTATTACTAAACTATGAGTTGATGTGGGAAACAGAGCTAGGTTTCCAACTAATCAATCAATCAATCCGTCTACCATCGATAAAAACTAACGGGGAAGGGTGGGTCCAACTCACCTGAAGCTCCTCAAGGCCCTAAAAGAGAGCAGAGAGACATAAATCAATTAGAGAGCAGAAAAGAAACTGGAGTGCACAGCACTATTCAAACATAAATCAACGTCGGTGGGAAACCCAGATGATCAGCAGCCTTCCCCCTGAAAGCTCCAACCTGCACGAATATGTGCATTTCACCAGCTGACCAGTATTCTCACTGGCTGTGAAATGAAAAATGGTTTATCATTCCACTGGCGTGGCCACTAAGGCGAATATGGAGCAATATGGAGGAGGGAAAAAGGACCAGCAACAAAGATGCATTGGTGCCGCTAGAGGCTGTTCAAGGAATTGGACAAGCTTGAAACCCTGACATGAAATAAAATGTGGAGATGATTGAAGTCGTGTTTGGCTTCCCTGAGAATACTCTCCCTGTTGTTGCTTAACAGCGGCACATACTACGCCTTACATCAGCAGGGAAGAATGTAGCAATGCGAAACAGAGCTGCCGACGCCGTGCTGCTTGCATTTGGTTATTTTAAAGGAGGAATCGGTGAAAGTGCTTATATTCATCTTGATACATTTGGCACAGACCCTCATCCTGGGAGGAAAGTGCCTGTTCCACCTTTCCAACAGCAAGCAGCATTTGCCTTAGGGGCACCGAGGAGGGCGTAAATCTTAAGCCCAGGGATTTTTTTCTTATGACGGCTAATTGAGAACAGGGATCCAGGCAGACACAATTGCCTCTTAAGACCCCCACCTCCTCAGCTCGCCAGATAGGACATTTACTTTCCCCCCGCTTTGAGTCAGATCCTCGCTGCACCCCTGCTTGCACTGGACAGCAGCCATATCACTCGCAGCGAAAGCACAGAGCTGGCACCGCGTGGTACGGCGTGCAAGTCGTCATTTGAACTTTCTTTTATGGAAGCATATGCATCCCTCCTGCTGGAAGGTGAGGGGGGGGGTGCTACTGCGGTGGTGTACCGGAGGGGGCCAGTGAGGGGGGGGGGGGCTGTTGTGGTGGTGTACCTGAGGGGTGGGGGGGGGGGGGGGGGACTGGGGGCTGCTGTGGTGGCGTACTCTACCTGAGGGCCAGTGAGGCTCCGCTGTTGAAGCTCGTCCAGCTCCTTCTGCACCTCCCACACACGCGTTCCCATCTCCTCCTCGCGGCTCTGACGGCACAGCAGACCCACAGCAGCACAGGACCGGACCGGACAGGACAGGAGAGAAGTGGGGGGAAACAATTAGTCACTTCCTGCACTGTTTGTTCTCATTTTCCTGAGCGCTGCTCTGCCAGGCCGTCTCCGCAGCGAGAGAGAGACGCAGCAAGACATCATATTAAGGGGAGTTTTTTTCAAGGCCAAAGGAAAGGCAGACAAAGAGCCACAGTGAAGGATCGGAAGTACTCAGTCAGTGGCACCATTTTTGTCATCTTGGCTGTCCGCTGCAGCATGTGGATGCAATGAAACTGACACCCACAATAGGCCGTTAAATTGCCAGTTTTCAGCTTTGATTAGAGGGTGTTTACAGCTGCGTCAAGTCACTACCGTATAAGCCATGAGATTATAATAAGATTATAAGATATTTTATCCAAACAAGAATAGTGCCATAGCCATAATGAAAATGAATGTGGATGCATTTATACAAGGAAATTACATTGACTTGACTCTCAGTCCCCAGGGGCAGTAAGGGAATCTATGAAAATGACAGAATGTAATATGTATGCAAATGGGACTTGCGAGGTGAACTGTGCTGTGTGCTTTTCGTCTCTGGCGATGCAGTCAGTTGAGTTTGAGGTTCTCACTCAAATACTGGCGGACAGAACTCACATGGAATTCATAAATTAGCAGCGCTCAGAGGGGATTAAGGAAAGGTATTTGTCTGGCTAATAGCTTC
This sequence comes from Sardina pilchardus, assembly GCF_963854185.1. NCBI lineage: Eukaryota > Metazoa > Chordata > Actinopteri > Clupeiformes > Clupeidae > Sardina > Sardina pilchardus. Next base: position 8,833,757 of record NC_085011.1, read on the forward strand.
CTGATGATGGAAGAGAGATACGGCAACTTTACTAGACAGCTGAAACAGTTGCAGGAAGGAACTGCACTTATTTTTGAGATAGAAACTTTAGACATTTCGGTTGTACACAAGGTTTCAATTTCAGTTTCTGAAGGCCACATTAAAAAGGAAAGCTCTCAAAATGACCTCCAAATGTACTTTCCCATTGGACTAAAACAGCTAGTGATGCACTTAAGTCAAAAAGGGAAGTAGACATTTAATTGATCTAAATATTCTGTTTGTGTTTGTGTAACCTGAGCACAGCATGTCTCCATACCTGCAGGATCTCCTCGTACCGCTGCACTGTCCTTTTCAGGTCATCCTCCTTCTGGACAATTACCTTCTTCAGCTCACTGGCCTCGTCCCGGTGGCTGTCCATCAGTTCCGCCTCCACACTCTGGGCCTTCTCTGTGTGGGGTAAAGTGACAGCAGGAAAAAGCTCAGAAAGCACAGGCAGCCAGGTCGTCTTCCAAAACCACTCACTCACTTCCTACTTGCCAGAGCGGATGAACTGGCAATGCGAGGGAAACATATGGTAAACCTGCCAGAGTGGAGGTCTTAGTTCAGCAGATTTTTTTTTCATTTTTTTTTACTTTTCCTGAATCTAGCTATCCCTCATTAAATATTGAAGCCCTTATTCAGTATTTCTTAAGGTCAAATGGAATTGAATAAAGAGAACTTATATAAATGTTACAATAATTTAATAGAAGTGGTTCAGTTGCAATGCTATAAAAGTTTTCGTGAAAATGATTTTTATAAAGGCAGACTATATAATATAATGCTGCTTTGTAACTTCCAAAACACAAATACAAAGACTGTTCTGTGTAGTAAACATTCCTCCTTACCAATGGTCTCTTTTACAGATGTCTCCAGTTCCTTCTCTTTCAGCGCCATTTGTGTGTTGAACTCTCTCATGATCTGCTTAAGTGCGGAATTCTGTTTCATTTCCAGGTCCTCAATTTCTTGCCTGTGAAGGAAACATGGAGAGCTTCATGAGCCCACAGAGGAGACAGGTACTTTGGGTTCGCATCCCAAACAACCAAAAACAAAAAATAAACAAGATATCTTTTTTAATTGGGGAGACTTACTTCAGTTTATTTTCATTTTCTTCTGCCATCTCTCTCTTCAAGTGCTCCAGTTCCTGTTCATGCTCCCTCCTTAGTGAACGCAGGTCTTTCTGTAACCTTGTGAACTCTTTCTGGATTTTCTGCTTCTCCTGCTCGGTTTGCGCCAGCTTGCTCTTCAAGTGCTCTGGACTCTGTTCCAGAGAGCGGTCAGCAGCATCGGCATCGGCATCTCCATTTCCCTGAGAAGAGTTTTGATAGACGCCTAAAAGGCCCTCCTTTTCCTCCAACCTTTGAGATAGTTCCAAAAGCTTCTGTTCATACTCCTTCACCAAAGCTTCTTTCTGACTTTGCCAATCCGCTTCCCCCTGGGTCACGTCACCCACAGGCTCCTTTCCCAAGATGCTATGGTTTTGCTCAACTACACAGTGTTCTGTCTCGATTAGTCTTGCCTCAGTCAGTTGAGTCATCTGTAGCTCTTGAACCAGTGAGGTCTGTTCTAAGAGCTCTGCCTTAAGGCGGCTGATTTCAGCTTGATGGTTGGCATTCTGCTCCTGAGCTTCTTCAAGCTTTCCCTGGAGCTCTTTAAGGCTTTGGAGGATCTCCTCCTCCCTGTCTTTACCTGCCATAGCACATTTCTCTTCCTGAGATGTTTTGGCTTGAAGAGCTGCGATTTTGTCCTCATAGCTACTCTTCAGACTCTCTAAACATTTCTCCTTCTCGAGGTTCTCGTTTAGGCGAACTTGCTCGAGTTGTCTTTCATGTTCTTCCCTCAGGCTACTGAGGGCCTCCGCCAGGCCCTTCTCCTTCTCCTCTAGCAGTCTCATTTGCTGCTCCTTCTCGGTCTGGCTCTGCTGAACATCCTGCACCTGGGACTGCAGGGTCTTGATGATTTTCTCCTTCTCCTCAATCTGTGAGGTCAGCTGTTTTCGGATCTGGCTGATCTTCTGCTCTGCTTTCTTCTTCAGCTCCGCCACTTTCCCTGTGCTCTCTGAGGACCTCTCCTCTGCCATTTTCAAGGCCTCCTCCTTCTCCCTCAGTGTCTCAGTTTTCTCCTTCTCAAAGTCCACTCTCTGACGTTCAAGTGCTTCTTTGGTGGCTTGAACTTCTTTCTCCATTGACAGAAGTTTTCCCTCCATCTCCTGGACAAGGTGATCCCTTTGAGAGGACTGTTCCTGTGCCTGCTGAACCTGCTCCATTACCTCTCGCTTCTCGCTTTCCCTGATGTCCACGTGCTGCTGCAAGTCCCTCTTCAACTGCTCGCACTCTTTCGTCCTCACGTCTAACTGCTCTTCCAAATCACCGGCTTTTCTTGTGCAGCTTTCGAGGTCCAGGGCCAGGGCAGTAACCCTTTGCTCTTTTTCTGAAAGAGCTTGGTCCATCTCCGACTTGCTTATGGACTGATTGTCAAGGCTTGCGGTTAGCCTCTGCACATTCTCTTCTTTCTCTACTATTTGCTTCTCCATGTCCTCTATTCTGGCTTGCAGAGTTTTAACAGTGTTATGGTTGTCTGTGAACTTGGATTCTGCTTTTGTTTTGAACTCTGACAGTTTTTTCCTGAGTGTCTCCATCTCTTGTAGAGCCAGACTTTTTTCTTTATTAAGAGTTTCCACGGTCTTTTCCATCTGGCTGTTAAGCATTTGTTTTTCCTCCATGTGCTGCTGTTTCAGCAAAGATATGGCTTCTTCCTTGTCAGCTATGCTACTTGCTAACTGAGAGTTCAAACCTTTAATGTTGCTCTCTAAATTGTTGATATGTAGTGCATTTGCTTTGATATTTTCTGAAATGACTCTATTTTCTTCAGTGAGCTGTTCAATGCGAAGTTCCTTCTCAGAAAGGATTTGAGAGTTATTCTCTGATGTTTTCTGTAAGGACTGCCTCTCATTTGTTAAGGCTTCAAAATTCTCAGAATTTTCTCTCAGTTTTAGTGTCAGCTGCTCAAGTGAGTTACTCAAAATCTGGTTCTCCTCCTCTCTTTGCTTAAGCTGTCCCTCTAAAGTGCAAATTTGATCGGTTTTTGTTATGATGATGTTTCTAAGGTTTGTGACCCTTTTTTGAGTACTTACAACTTTGTCTTGAAGTTCTCTCACTCGATTTTCCACATTCATGCAAAGCTCATCAGTGGATCCCTCAATTCTTGCCTGGACTTCTCTGCAATGCTTCTCCAATTGTGCATGCATAGATAGCACAGAGTTTTGAAACTCTTTCTCCTTGCCTTGTAGTTCTAGAACTTTATCTTGTAGCTTCTTCTGGAAGTCCTCACCTTCCTTATTCCGGGAATCTTCAAGAACACTGAGCTTATTATGTGCATCTTCAAGATTCCTGGAAAGTTCCTGTAATCTTTCTCGACTCTCCGCCTCTAACTTCACAACCCTGTCCTGGACCATATTTCTTTCACTAAGAGCCTGATTGAGATTCTTCTCAACCGATTCCACCTGCTCTTTGAGCATTGCCTCTGCTTGTGATAAACTGTCTAATTTCACTGCGGCATCCCTCAATTCTGCTTGCAGCTTCTGCACCGTGGTCTCCCTTATAGACAATTCTTCCTTCAAGTCAGACATCTCTTTTACAACTCGTTCCTTCTCTTCCTTGCTGACACCTAGTTGTTGTGAAATCTCTTCCAGCTCTTGAGACTTTTCCTGGAGCTCAAGGGCATGCTTCTCCTGAAGTTCCTCTTCTTGCTGACTGAGCTTCTCTTGCCATGTTTGTGCAAGTTTTTCTTGCTCCTGTCTCTTAGCTTCCTTGAGTTTCTCCAGTTGCTCTTTGTGATTGGCCTCTAAGTCAGATATGGTGCTGTTCAGTCCATCTGAGCTAGCTTGGGCCATCTCCAAGATCTTCTCCTTGAGCTGCTGTTCTTTCTGCTGTAGTTCATTCTCCTTTTTCGCCAGGTCACCCTTCAGTGCCTCCTCAGTGTCCAGCAGCTTTTTCTTGAACTTTTCCTGCATCTCTTTGGCCTTCTGCCGGACCTTTTCGGTTTTATTCTCTTGAGATTTTAGTTTAGCATCCATGTCTTTCCTAATATTTTCAATCTTCACCTGATGAGCTTCTAACTGTTTTCTTAATTTCTTTTCTTCTTCTTGCATGACCTTTACATTGTCAGTGTGGGATTTTTCTTTTTCAGAGATCTCCTGTTTGGCCTGTTCTACTTGGCACTGAACCTCTTGCAGTTCCTTACCCTTCTGCTCAAGAAGGTCTGCCTTTTGCTTGCATTCACTTTGGGCACTTTCCAAGAGCTCTTTAAGGTCTTTTAGTTCACTCTTTGATTGTGCCAGCTGTTCTGAAACCTCACCAAGACCATCATGCTGTTTCTGCTTTAGCTTTTTCAATTCTTTGTCCTTATGCTTCTGAGCCTTTTCTAAATCTTCTTTCAAGGTTTTCGCCTGCTGTTGATGTTCCTCTGCTTCCCTCTGTTTTTCTTCCAGTATCACCTTTAGTTTATTGAGCTCCTCTTTTAGTGTCTTCTCTACTTCTCCCATTGACTGCTCGTGTTGGTGCTTGATACCCTCCATATCTGCTTGATACTTTGCCAGCTCCTCTTGAAGCCTTGCTTCAAACTCTTCCCTTGCTGACTTGCTGGCCTCTTCAACAGCTGAGAGTTTCTCCTCAAGGAACTGCTTATTCTTGGTGATTTCCGAAAGCTCAGAGGACAGGGCCTCCAGCTCAGTTTGCTTCACATCCAGCTTCTCCAGCGTTTTCTGATTCATGTCTTCGACATGGGCGTGGAACTGCAGCTCCTTGTCCTTCAGGATGGCCTCCACTTCTGCCCGATGCTTCTCCTGAATCTCCTGCATGGTTGACATGTGCTGCTGGTTCAGGGTCTCTGCTTGCTCGGCTTTAGATTTCTGCAAGAGCTCCTGGTGCTTTTCTTCACGGGCCAGCAAGTCTGCCTCGTGTTTTTTCTTCAATTCTTCTATCTGTGATGAGAGCTCGCTTGACTGGACGCCATCCACCTCTGAGTTTCTTGCCAAGGAGCTTTCCAGTTCTAGTATTTTCTGAAATAACAGATTTGTAAATGTTAATGGAAATATTTGCACACCGTTAGGAACACTTCAGATATCAGACTGTACATCAAAGCACTTAAAACCCCAAAAACAAAAATTTAAAAGTAAAAATGTGAGAGGGTATTTTATCCTCAAAATGAACCCACAATTTCCCTGTATCTCAATTCAGATCAAAGTTGTGCCAATCAATTCTCGTAGGAGCTTCTGAAGAACCAATCAAGGGAAAGGATTGCGTAGGAGGTAAAGTCACTGCAGACAAACTTACAGTTCTGGCCGTCTCCAACTCCAGCAGCAGCTCCTTAGCCTTATTCTCTGCCTCTGCCTGCAGGGCAGTTTTCTGCAGCTCAGCCTCTTCGATAGCTAGCGTGGCCTGTTGCTCCCTCTCCCGAGCAGCCTGATTCATTTCCTCCCGACACTGCTCCTGCACCAAAAATACAGTAAAAATATTGAAACATTGCAAAATGCTATCCCGCTTGTGAAGGTTTCTGTAAAGATATTAAACATAGGTTATGGAATAAGGCAATCTGAGATGTTCTTAAATAAGCATTTTGATAAGACATAGATTACAAACAGATCAATGAGGCTTTATTTTAGATGAAAAACAGAAAAATGTGATCTGGACTTGCAAACATACCACAGCCTGATTAATCTGAGCTTGGAGTTCCTGTTCTTTGTTGGCGAGAGCTTCTGCATGTGTACGCTCCAACTCCACAATTTTGTCCTCAGAAGACTTCTACAGACAGGGAGGCAACAAAAAAAGACTCTTAATCCAATACTGAGGAACTAAACACCAAGGAGAGGAAACAGAGGAAGAACAGATTTCAAATCCAATACCTCCAATCCACTGAAGACTGATGCACAATTACTTCACATCTCTAAATCTCTGACAAATATTACGCAACTTAAGTGTAATCCTTTGAGGAGAGGCATCATTATCTGAATTCCTGTTCCACACTCGATAACCCACATCACCACAAAGTATGACAGAAAACTTCCAACTAGCTAACTGGCCAAACTGGCACCTGTTTCGGTCTAAACCTTGTGGGGAAGCACACATCTTTGTCATGACTGAGGCTGAAGTTGGCTAATGAAAGAAACAGAAAAGATTGCTGACGTACAGCCTTTTTAAAATCTAAATCTGGGTTATATGTGCAAAGAACACCAGACCATATAAGTGATTGTTAAAAAAACTAATTTGGTCACTTTCTGATTTACAGCAACCTCGACGTCCATGAATCACTCTCTAATGCACATGGGATGAATCAGAAAGGATCATGATTCCTGTAGGCATATACACCATGAACTTCAAGCTCACAGGACTTTAAAATCTCCACCTTGACAAAAAGCTGAATGAAAGCGAGAATATGGAGGGGAGTGATAGCTTAACCAGACAGTGTAGTCTTGAGGGCCAGAGAAACATCAGTACCTCTGCATGCAAAACATAAGGAACATATCAGAGGGATAGGAACTACAGAAACTCCCTCTTGACACTTTTTTGATGTTTCTCCCAGAACAAAAATATCACTACCGGTTTTTCACAGTTGATGAATTCAGCGGAACACCATTGCAGGAAATGGCCACACCAGATGATTGCTATGAATTAATCGGGTGGAGAACCACTGTCTATTTTCTGAATTCAGGCAAATTAATAATATTATCAATTAGCAAGATTAAAATAAAAATTCATCCATTAAGAGGTGAAAAAGAGCAAGCTGATGAAAATGTGCATGCTGAATCCACATGGGAGTATTAAACAGCTGTGGCAAACATCAGTCAATAAATTATCCGCCGATTGGCCTTAATTATAGTCCAGTGAGTTTAACACGGAGTTGCATCCAATTCCCTAAACAAAATTGCTCTAACAGATGGCTTCTGCTGGATGTAGCTGAGCACTCAAAAAAAAAAACAGAGAATATACTTCTTCAAACAGAAACACCTTGGAAAAACCCAATAGTAAATGTCAGTAATCATATAAATATCATTCACCACTGAATCGCCAGTAGCATGTCAGCTGGTTGACGGTTAGAGCTGTTTCTCATCCTCATGATGGGGAACTACTCCTATTTTGATTTGTGCAAACACACGCTGAAAATGACCATTCTCAGTCTCGAGTTCAGTGTCGACTCTCTAACAACACACCATAGCTCCTCAATGACACCACCCACACCCAGACTATGGGAGCAGCGAGGCATGTTCAAATAGCTATGAGTATGTGCGATTAAGTGTTACGCTTAAAGTGCTGTATGCAAAATAATAGCGCAAGCATATAAGACAATACACACACGCGCGCGCACACACACTTGTGTGTAGCGGACTCCTCCTCACCTTCATGATGTTGACCACTTCCTGTTTGACGCGTGTGAGCTCCTGCTGGAGGCTCCTGCGCTCCTCCTCGCCGGCCTTCTCCACCTCCGCCACCCGCTCCTCCATCTGCAGCTGCAGCTGCCGCCGCGCCTCCTCCGCCCGCTGCGCCATGCCCAGGGTGCGCTCCAGCTCCTCAAAGCCTGCAGGAGACATACGCGCGCACACACACACACGCAAACACACACACACACACACACACGCAAACACACACACACACGCGCACACACACACACACACACACACACGCGCACGCACACACACACACACACACACACACACACACGCACACACACACACACGCGCATGCGCACACACACACACACACACGTGTGCACAATCACACATGGGCACACACACACACACGCAAACACACACACACGCAAAAAACACACACACGCAACAGACCGGGAGAGAGAGGGCAAAGGTTAAAGAAGAGACACAGATACGCAGAGAAAAATCACAACACATCCCGCGCAACACAAGAAGCCGATGGACAAGCTGTGTCAAATTAGAAAAAGAACATCAGTGAACTTCATCTCAGTAGCTGAGCAAAAAATTGGGCTTAAAACTCAAAGCACGCTTTCTTGTCTTTGTCGGAAGCAGTACTTCAACATCGCGGCCAGAGCTGAAACAGCAGATCTGACAGACAGAACAAAAGCTAACCGTGCCAGACAGATTCCTCGCTCTTAAAAGGAGGAGGGGAAAAGTGGGTGTTGGAAGTCGTTATGGGTGCAGAGAGGTGAAGATAATATTGAGGAGATAAAAAGCTGACACCCGTGGGCCGTCTCTCTCTCTCTCCCTCCCCACCTGCTTTCTCGTTCCTCTCCTTCAGCTCCTGCAGCTCCTCCTTCTGGGCCACGGCCTGCTGGACGCGCGCCCTCAGCTGGGCCACCTCCTCCTCCTTCATCTCCAGCGTCTCGTGCATCTGCCGCTTGGTCTCCGCAATCACCATGCCCTGCATGCACACACACGCAGCAATCACACACACACGCGGACACGCGGACACACACACACAGGAGCACACACGCGCAATAGTCAGCACACACACACGCACACACACATGTGCGCACACACACACACACACACAGGCCAAGACAAACACGTCATGTCAGACACACAGCCTTTCACCAGCACACTTCCAAATGGGCATTCAGCCATTGCTTTCCAGCAGTCTCTCTAAACGGACAATTGCAGAGAAGGGACATGAACTAATGACCTAAATCTGTGGCCTTAAAAGGCAGTGAAAACTTAGAGCAGGACTCAGCACCCCGAGTGGGACCCCAACATGGTTATTTGCGTGGGAGTAAAAATTCCAGTGTTCTGATGTGGCCTTGAGGGTCAAAATGTCTGCCCTGTTTACTAGTACCCATAACTGTCTGCATTTGACTGCAGGATGACAAGATGTTTCCAATTTACTTTGTCTACCTCATCACTTTTTAAGGCCATTTGTGGTCGTTCTGAGGACACATCAGCTTTCATGCCAGACACTGGACGCGTTGTAAAGTCCTGTTGTGCTTGCATGAGCGGAGAGGCTGGGACTGTTTACTAGCAATCAATCAGGTTTGGGATATTGTCAGCTAATGTCAGAGCATTGCAAACATTTCTGCCGTCCCGCAGGGATTTTTTAGTGGGTGACCATGTAAACATAATCCAATTCTGTGTGTATGTAATGCTCAGAAAGCCATTTCCGCTGCTGGTCCATGAGCTTACTGCTAAAACTAGATTAGAAGTCATGGACCCATCTTGCCTCTCCTCCGCCAATACATCTCAAGGCAGCTAATCTGACTCCAACAGACAAGGAAAACAAATCGTTCCGCGGAAACCAAAAAAAAGGCCTAAACATGTAATCTATCTGAGGGATTTGTTCACCTGGTTCCGAGCTCCTTTCTGGGTCTCTGTTGTGCCATCATCACACTCTCTGGTAAGCGTAAGTGGTTCTGACCTGTCTGTCTGTCTTCCTTCCTTCCTGCATTCCACTGACTGACCTTTCTTCAGCCTCTCTATCCAGCCAGGCAGGGGTCAGCGGTTAAGCACAGAGACCTGGAAGAGCTGCAGGATTTAAGGCCACTACAGTGCTTGCTGCTAGTCTGTAAGCCTGGTACTATTTCACTGTGGGCCAGTAGGACACTTGAAAGGTGTCACAGTTAACTCTGAATAGTAGGGGGAAGAGAGAGAGAGAGAGAGAGAGAGAGAGAGAGAGAGAGAGAGAGAGACAGAGACAGAGAGAGAGAAAGAGAGAGAGAGAGTGAGAGAGACAGAGACAGAGAGAGAGAGAGAGAGAGAGAAAGAGAAAGAAAAAGAGACAGAGAGAGAGAGAGAGAGAGAGAGAGAGAGAGAAATAGAAAATCTCTTGTGAATGTTAAAAACAGGGGATCTTTTTGGGTGATGGTGCCCTGAGGATGAAGTCATAAGCTGTCATTTTGAATTATCTGTCTGGAGTGGAAGCAGAAAGCAGCTAAAGAAGGGGCCAAGAATACAAACCCTATCAAGTATCTAACGGGCAGTAATCACATCTGACGTCTTCTCCTTTCAGTTTCAGTAGGTAGAAAATAATTCCTAAGCACGCTGACTTTATGGCTGTTTTAAGATATAGACATGCATCTGGTCAGAGAAGATAGACTTTTCTGAAAAGAGCACTTGAGGTGACATAACATGCCAAACTGAATCAGACTGCAAATGGCAAACGACTGAAGCTGAGGTCTGAGCCTTGAAATCCGCTGAATTCCCTGAACGTCTCTCCTCTCTTTCCCCAGCCCCCTCCACACACACACACACACACACACACACACACACACACACACACACACACACACACACACACACACACACACACACACACACACACAGACACACACAGACACACACACAGACACACACACACACACACACACACACACACACACAAACACACACACACCTTGTCCTGCTCCAGCTGTTCTATGAGGTTCTTGGCATCTCGCAGCTGCGTGATCAGCTTCGTCTTCTCGGTTGTGTGAAGCTCCTACAGGAATCAGACACACATATGCAGACAGACAGAGTTGTGGTCAGCTCGCTTGTCTGCTCAGCCGTAGACAAGAGGATTCATGTGGCAAGCATAAATCTCCTCAGGCACAAACTTTCCAACACCCATTTGTAACTTCCATATCTTTCCACTTCACAAAAGACAGCCCGTCACGACTCGGGAGAAAAGAAGAATAAAGGAGCAGAGTAAAAAATAGAAATACGGTGTTGAAATATGAAATATGCTGTGAAAGCATTAACTCTGTCTTACCAACTCTAACTGTCCAAAACTGCCAGGAATAAGGAAGTTGTCCACACATTAAAAGTTTTTGGGTGACATTTTGAGTCAAATTCCTCAAGTCATTCTTGTGTGAGTAATATGTGAGAGATGTGTGAGAAGGGGAATGAAGGGGGGAATAAAAGATGACGAGCCATTCTGCAAACAGATGGCAGCTAAGAGGAGTGTTTCTACGCGCTAGATGTACTGCCTGCCTTGCGTTAAAAAATATTGCCAATGCATAGTCACATCCTAAAAAATGTAAACACGCTTCTCCATCCCATATTTCTGCAACTTCTTGTAAACTACAAGTCTTATATGCTCCTCCCTTGGTTCTTCAATGATTGTTGAACTCTTGTCGAATTCTTACTTATGTAAGTACATACACATATTGTACATATTAGTATAAACATTATATAAACATATTGTCAAATTTAGCAAAACATGCATATGCTCTAGTCTAAAGTCACATTGCTCTCCACAATGTCAAAATCTACTACGTTGAGCAAGCATGGCAATGGCAGCAGTAAAGATCTCTCTGTCACAGACACACACTCACAGATGAGAGTTGGCGGTGAGTGAGACATGCTACTCTGCGCTGGGCCGTAGGCTCGGCTTCCTCCTGCCACCCCTGGAGCCCTGCGGGCGGAGCCCGTGGCGACCGCTCGGGTCTCGCCGCTGACCAGAGTGAGCCAACAAACAAACCTCAATTACAGCCCAGGTCTGTTGGCACCGCCGGAGGCTTACGCCTTTGGCTAGCCACAACTACAAGCCACCGCTCCCGAAGGCTGCACTCAGCTTCCGCACTCCAGAACGACTCCGCTATCTACATCCAGCGCTATAGGTCGCTCCGCGTGTTGGCAGAAGAGACCTGAACAGCATGTATCCCGCACTCTGACTACACCACGAATGGGCAGAGAAGCAGGAGAGTTTAGCTCGATGGTGTTTTGAGCCCCCAACGTCGTCTTCCAGGCAGCGCTGCCACTGTTGACTTAAAGGCACTTAAACCTACCCCTAACCCTAACCTTAACCCATGCCTAACCCTTGCACCTTCCGGGCAGCGCTGCCTTGAAGACAACGTTGGGGGCTCAAAACACCAAGAAACGAGAGTTGACACTACACTGAGGGTCAAGATGGCTAACTGGTGCATGTTTTCATGATTCCTATCCTTTCATGAACCAATATGTAATGGCCATGACGGGAGCAGGTCACAGGGAGGGAGGGGGGGCCTTGTTTGAGAGACCAGTGGCCTGCCAGAGAGTATCAGAGGAGCCGATAGCCAACAGGTGAACCGTCCCCTCCTCGGCTTCCCAGTATTCCCTTGTGGTCGCACGATGAAAGTGAAAGTGTATATCTGTGGAAAACAGCCCTGCAGAATTGATAAATGTGTGGTGAGGCCAGGACATCCATATCCAGATGTGTGTTTTTGGTACTGCAGTGTGTGTGTGGTGTCTGTGTCTCTTGGAGGCTCCGGGAAGCCCGGGTGCCGCCGAGAGGAGCAGGGCAGTAGTTGACCTTTGACCTCCGCTGTCACTTCTCAGCATGCTTTCCCAGCCAGTCTAGGGGAAGTGTCCCCACCCTGACCTACGCTCACAATCTCCCCCCTCTCTCTCCACACACACACACACACAGTAATTCAAACACACACGAGCAAGGGACACACACACACACAAACACACACATGCAGACAGTGTCAACGGAGGCTCTGCTGCTGTTATCTCTGGCTGGGTTTCTGACGCCCTGCTTTACTGGCAGCCCTTTGTAGACGGGGAGAAGAGTCACAGCCAGGCAAAATAACAACATGAGAAGAGCCTTGGCGTAACAGACAGTTATGTGGATTCAATTTCTGGGTGACGCTCCTGAATGATGTAGGACTTAATGTCATTAGCCTGACAGTTGGAATAGTTCTTAGTCATCTTTTATTACAGATTGGACAGCCATCAAATCAAATATTTCAAAATTCAAAAAAGTTATTGACAAATATCTTCGCACTATGGTTATCGAGTTTGAAACCCAGATGTATTTATATAAAGTCCTTTATAATGCAGTGCTGGGGCGATCATTTTTGACTCAAAAGTGAGTCAGTCCCTATGGAGACCTGTCGACCCCTCTCAAAATGGTGTCCGAGAAATCAAGTGACTAATCGGTCCATCACGTCTGGAAAAACGGATGACTTCATAACTACATATAACTCAGACATCTACTTTTGGCAAAGCAAACCATGGAGGTATACACACCAAGTAGACACCAAAAGACAACTGACCAGAAGATTACTGGTGAAGCCATGCAAGGGGATCTAATCATTACATTTTTGCATATTTAAATGCAACAGGCAAATGGAAGTGGGGCTGAACAACTACAACTGACCAAGATGTGAATGAAGTTTTAGAGGACACAAAACAGACTCCTTTGTGTGTGTATGTAGGGATGTACCTTCATCTTCTCATTGTGTGTGTGTGTGTGTGTGTGTGTGAGTGTGTGTGTGTAGGGATGTACCTTCATCTTCTCATTGTGTGTGTGTGTGTGTGTGTGAGTGTGTGTGTGTAGGGATGTACCTTCATCTTCTCCACCTTTTAACCTTTAAACGTGTGTGAGTGTGCGTGTGTGTGTGTGTATGCCAAAGTGTACCTTCATCTTCTCCAGCTCCTGCAGCCTCTCCTGGAGCTGCTGCTGCAGGGTCTCGTTCTCGCTGGCCAGCTGTGCGCTGCGCTCCTTGTGGGTGCGGAGCAGCTCCTTGCAGCGCTGCAGCAGGTTCTCCTGCCGCTTCACACGCTGCTGCAGCACCTCCACCTCCTTCCCTGGCTCCACACTGCCCTCTGCTGGACACACAGGGAACACACACACACACACATACACAACACACACACACACACAGACACATGCACGCACACGCACACACACACACACACAGGGAAACCCCCCACACACACACACACACAGTTTGTTATGACATTTTCTCTCTAGGCAAGTACCTTGGAAAACTAAGCCAAGTCACTAAAACATTAATTAAATCAATCTAGAGTAGTGAGTGGGGAAAGTGAAGAGACTTGAGCCTAATGGTTACATTAACACGAAGTGGCAGTGTACTGCACACAAATATTACTGCAGATAGTATGGATTTGACTGCCAATGTGACCCCCATGTTAAAGTAGCTGTTAAGAAAAATGCCTTCTCTACTTCTTCTCTCACACTTTTTATTCAATTAAGCTATTAATAATTAAGTGAGCTAATGCTGTGTGTTGAGTAGAGATCACTGAAGTGCAAGGCGGAGTTGATGAGGAAGTGAATAAGCGCTGAGAGGTGTGTGTGTGGCCCTGCTGTGCTGCGTAAGGGTGGCTTGGCCAAGTGTTTTGTGAAGCGCTGTGAGGAGCGCTGTGAGGTCCCGTAGGGGCGAGTCTACCCACCCTCGCCGGACGGCTCGGCGTTCAGCTCCCTGGTGGGGCTCTGGGGAGCCGACGCCGTCTCCATGGTCTCCGTGGACGCCTTGGCCTCGCCCTCCGCCGGGACGCCCAGCCCGGGGACGCCGTGCAGCCGCTTCTTCATCAGCGCCACCTGAGAGCAGCACAGCGCGTTAGCGGGTATCAGCGACACGGGCGCCGCGTCGTCATTAAATGGCGGGATGAGCCGCAGGCTGCGTGCCAAACACACCGCTGACGGCACACGGGCACGAGCAGAACACACAGCTAACGGCAAACAAACATATGGACGATTTCACACGCTTTCACCACATGCTGACACTTCCCACGCCCACACGAGAGGCAGTGTAGCTCACCCTCAGTCTGATGGATCTACCAACCACAGTGATACGATCTACTACACATAGAGATGCCCATGCTTCAATGCATACCCAAACAACCAAACACATTACTTCAGCCACTGACTTCTATAGACAAACGTAAACACACAGACACTCAAACACACTGTGGGCCTACTGTACCTGTGTCTGAAGCACCGTGATCATTTGATCCTTCTCCTCCAGCGTAGCGTCAAACTCCTCCTGCAGGTGCTTCTTGGCCTGCTGGTCCATCTGCAGCTCCTGGGGGACACAGCACAGGTCAGGGCACGCCGAGACAGGTACAGGCAGGTGAGGAGAGAGACACAGCAGGTGAGGGCAAGCAGAAACAGGTACGGGCAGGTAAGGAGGGAGAGGGCAGGTTAGGGCAGGTGTGGGCATGCAGACGGCAGGTCAGGGGCAGGTAAGAGCATGTTGCAGCAGGTGCAGGCAAGCAGGGGCAGGTAAGAGCATGTTAGGGTACAGTCATTTCCTGTGCATTAGCCACACTGTGCATGAGCCGCAGGACAGTGTTTTATACAAGTTAAAAGAAACAAAACCATATTAATACCATATTAACTGCCCCCGTGTTTTATAAATATAAATATATTATTCTCATAGCTGAAGAAATGTTGCGAAATCAATGTATAAGCCGCGGCTAATAGTTGGGAAATTACGGAAGATGTGGGCTGGTGAAAGGGGTTCAGAAGTCAGACCTAACCATGACCTTCTCTACCAGGCAGTGGAGTTAGCGTCTGGTTAGGCTCAGCCCGCAAAGGGAACAGAACTACCCAGTAATGCCTTGAGTGGGCAGAGTGGGCACTTAGTGAACTTTCGCTGGAGCTCTGAACCATAATCCCCAATTAGAGACTAAACCAAATGCCCCTCACATGGGATCATCCAGCTCTGCTTCTACACTTAGGCTGAAGGAGCGCCCTTCATGAAGCAGCCACTAGGTGCATGCTGTGAAATAGCACTACAATATCCTTGGCTTAATGAGGGCTTTCTGCCTTATCTCCATATTCAAGTACTGTATATTAGGACCATTCTTTAACTTCTGCTAAATAACTGTGAGCGGGCATATACTAAGTTCATGTAAAGTTAATGTTATTCAAAGGCTGCAGATTCTTAAAGAGCTGCGGTGTAAAATCATTAAAGTGAACTAACCACACAGAGACGGCGTTCATGAAAAATATATGAATCTGCCCGATATCAGTGGTATTTTTAGCTAAATGAAATGGAGCTCTTCAACCCCCACGAGAGGTATACTTAGGAAATTAACATTAAAGTACAGAAGACAACTACACAGCCCACTACAACCCCCTCTCAGCCAGAGCTGCAGTCCACTCGATATTAGAGAGAGAGGCCCAGATCGACAGCAGCAGGCGGGGCAGGGCAGGGCGAGTGGTCGGTCCTTTCGTCCTGTTAGTGAGGTGAGGAGGCCGACACCGGCGGGAGACGGCGCTCAAACGGTTCGCCCTTAGTTACCTCTCTCAGCTCGCCGATCCGCCGCAGTGCTTTGTCCTGGCTCTGACTGAGAATGGCCTGCGGAAGGAGAGGGGTATGGGAAATGAAATCGGGAGCGCATGAATAATACATTGGTAAACAAGCACAGTGCACTTCTTCCCTGAGGCAGGGAGGGGTGGATGCGGGCTGGGTCGGGTCGGGTCGGGGGAGACATCTGTTGATCTCCGTGAAAAAGGCTGCTTTTCCACCTTGAATGCGGTTCCACACTCGGCGCACTCGGGAGCGTTTGAGATGGAGAGTGGCCTGGGATGTGTGCATTATATTACTGTCAGTGAGTGTCAGTGTGTCTCTGGGGGAATTACCTGTGTCTTCTCCTTATCTCTCTGCACAGTTCTGTAGGCAATGACCAACTGAGAAATAGACAGAGCAAGAGGCAGAGGCAGAGGCAGAGAGAGAGAGAGAGAGAGAGAGAGAGAGAGAGAGAGAGAGACAGGAAGAGTTGGGTATTAAAACTCTAGACAAAAACATTAAACTTTAAAGGGATGTGCTGCGCATAATTCTCTTTACCGTGTGAGTTACCTAAATGTGCTGCAGTTCTACAGACAAGCAAAGTGAAACCATCTTTCTTATGCACCGGCCTACGATTAAAGATTTTAAATGACACGGAACATCTAGATAAGGACAAAGCCCCAAACAATTGGCATGGTTTTATCACTAGGCTGCATTGAGATAACAGACCAACGCTTCGACTAGTAAAGTGCTCAGAAAAAAAAGATAAGCTCAGCAGCTCCGCTGCAAGACTCTCCGCCGAACTCCTTCGACAAAGCTCCCGTGTCAGATCGCTTCAATCCCATAATACCTTATAAATCCCGATTTGGACTGCCTTTGTAAGCTGATAACATGAGACCAGTCTGAGAAATTCAAAGTATTTTGGCTGCTGCCGGCGTTAACTCGGCGGGGGACGTGGCTCACCTCCGAGTACTTGCCCCTGTAGTTGGCCAGGCTCTTCTCCACGCGCTGCAGCCGGTGCAGCAGGTCCGCCTTGGGCAGGGCGTCCATGTTGCCCGGGCCCGGGCCGGGGCCGTCCTCGGCCTCGCTCTCGATGTCGGACGGCGGGTCGTAGGAGGGGGCGGCCGGCGGGTCGCCTTCGCTGAGCGGGGTGAGGGATTCGCGCGAGGGGCTGCGCACTAGGCTGTCGCGGGAGCCGGCGCGGAACAGGCCCTGGACGGACGGGCTGGCGCCGCGGAACAGAGACTCCACCGAGGACACGCGCTGCTGGAGCTTCTGAGCCAGAGACTGTGGCTCGTCACGCTACAATGCACAAACAACAACAAAAACAACATTAGAAAAGTTACATATTTACCTACACACTTACACTATTAATAACGAAAACCAGCTCCACATAACAGCATCATTCATTCAGTCATTTCTTATCAAATACAAAACAATACCGTACTTATCACTATGAACTCAGAAGAGGCCATAAACGTAAATAAAACATCAATAAAACGTCACACAAACATTCTGAGGTTGAGGGTCAGGGAGCGCGGGTTCCTGCTGTACTTGCCTGAGGAGAGGCGCTCCCATCTCCATTGATGCTGCCTCTGGGAGAGCCTGCCACTCTGCCGCCACTCTACACACAAACAAACGGGAGCGCTGTGAGGGACGGGGGAAACAGCGCCACCTTCTGGGCCGGTTAGTCACCCACCACCCGGAGTAACAAAAAAAACAGAACAAGTACGTGCTGCACCCGATTACTCTGCCAGCAATATTAGTATTGCTAAGAGCAATGCGTGGGCAAAGGGATGTCCCACCCCTCCCTTCATTCATGCAACTCGGAACAGAACAGAAGGGGTTAAAGACGCCAAACACAACACGCACACGGCACCTCTACAGCAGGGGGTTAAAATGAAAAACGGCTACGACGGAGGACGCAGACTCTAAAGTGTTGCCGTGAGGTTTGACACAAACAGTCGCGCACCTGGTTAGCCTTGCTAGTGCTGCGTTACCGGTGGGTCTTTGTAGTCGGAGTTAGCACTGTGATCTAGTTGATAAGACTACAGAGGGCTGTGTGATGAAGCTTAGTGCAGGTGGATGCGTGAGAAAGGCTCTGAAGAAAACCAATACTGTAGGTACATTTTTATGTGTAATACTACAACACTTCACTTCTGCTCGTAGTCCATTCAAAACCGAAAAGAAATAAACAGATACATGTTGAAACAAAAGTATAGAACATCAACATACCGAATGTCCCACCACTTCCTACAACACAACTGAAAATGTATATTAATAAGTTATCAGAATATCCATAGGCCTCTTCCGCCACAACTACTGAATGCAGGTTCATACCTGTCCACGATTCCAGCTTCCACTGTGTCATGCCACGTAGCTGAAGACAGTCTCTTGATCTAACAGTCTGCCTAATTTCTTCAGCAAGACTGTGGGCGTCACAAAGGACACGCACTTAGTTACCCGGAGCTACTGGGCAGTGGGCCGGTGAAATGCAAACATGAGCCTGCTGTGTACACGCACGCGTGTGCGCACACACACACAGACACACACACATACACTGCGCAAATACTACTTCTCCTCATCTATAATCATTCAAGATCCATACTGACCTTCTGATCAAATCTGTAGCTGTACTGTTGCAACGTTTTCAAAGTCCAGAAGAGGTTAACCTACCACCTCAGTGTGTTTTTCTTATCCAACAACAAGATTGCGTAGGGTCAGACTCTCATCCTGACCAGGCCACCCAAAAACCTGAGCAACTCTCTCTCTCTCTGTTGACCCACAGTGGCAGCCCAGCTGGGGTGAGGCCAAGGAAGAGCCACACAAAGTGCCCTTTTGTCTACCAGGGTGGCAGATGGGGAGACCTGCGTTGGCATGCAGGTAGGCACGAGGACCAGAGGAGTGTTTGTGCACCTCAGCGTAGAGAGCAGGGAGGGGCAGAGGTAGGGCGGTAGGGCGTGCCACACAGCCACATTAGTAAGCCATTAGTTTCACAAGATGCAAGGCCAAACAGGGCAGAAAGAAAGCAGTGCCCAGTATCACACACCTCAGACTATGTGTTTAGTGGACGCTTGAACCCGTTTTATTTAACACATATGGATGAGAAAGAATGACATGTTCATAGTTCGTAGTATTTAAACTGTACACAAATCGGGATACTTGGTCCAAGGCAAAAAAAAGGAACACCCAGAGTATGTCACAAGAGTGTGTGTTCACAACAGTCAGGCAGGAATGACTCGCACACAGAGGGCCAAAACATTACACGAAGTCTTGAAATATAGGGTGCGTGGCCCTTTAAGGCCTTAAGAGTGCAGTGTGACGCTGATTCTGATTCTAGCAATGACTAGTGCATCAAGGCTAGATGTGTTGTGGATTACGAGGCCACTTTTAGGCGAAGGTCAATAAACAAACGAAAAATGTTGTCATCTGTTTATATGCCAAAAAATGTCTGATATGCCTGCAACATCCACGAGAATTCAGAGAGTGTTTAGAGTGCAAACACCGGCAGATCCCTCTGTTTGTTGATGCTTAACATGCCAGCTGCTATTTCTACAACAGAAATGAACTTCTCACTGGATAGGCTGACTGACTGGTAAAGGCTAGATGAATATACGCCCTGCATAGATTGTAGACACATTAAATTTAAATCAGTTCATTAACATTGCTAGTTGCTACTGTACTTAAATTACTCAAATACATATGAAACTCAACAACACAGTAACACCTTTTTTGTTATTCAGCAACAGACAGAACCCAAAAAACAACATGCTAGTAGGCAGACTACAGAATCCATTCAGTATCCATTAAGCAGGCGCTACTGCATAATGCAGAGCAGTCTTGACTCAGTAATCCACGTGATCACATGACGACACGCCTGATCAACGTCAAAGTCATTCCAGTGAGATATGTGGGGAATGTGGGTGGGACCAAGACAGCCAATGGCAGGCTAATCACTGGAACGTGGTGGTGCGCAAATCCCACTCTCCCACTATGACTGTCATTCAAACAGCAACACAACACTTAAAAGCACATTATGGCAACACACCCATTTCCTTAAAGCAGCAGGAACCGTTGGCTTGGCCACAACATTCCATTTCGCAAAAGACAATGCAACGAACGCAAGTGAGTCATAACTAATGTTGTCTTAGCTCTACCATGTTGTCACACTAGACAAGATACATTAGGGATGGGAGGGAATCGGACTGATTCACTGAAAGGCAAGCTTGGATAAATGAAAGACAAGCCAAAAACCATAAGAGTTATCCGAGTTATCAGAGTTGGAAGGAATACAGGTGTAATACGGACTGGTTGGTATTGGGTAGGAAAGTTTAGGGAGAGACGGGGGGGCCTTAAGGAAGACCTTGAGGAACTTAGGTAGAAGATCCAGGCCTACAGATGCCAGGATATCAAACCCACTACAGCGAGAGTTCAGAGGTAGATGCAGGGAGAACTGCAGGGCAAAACACGAGCTCCCATCCCATAGTTTAGTCACTCCAGAGGATCAGATGCAAGGGATTAAAGGTGAGATGCCTTTGAGATGCTTAGAAGCAGGTGAGAATGGATGGATTAGGGGTGGTTAGACAGAAACAGAGATTGGGAGAGTGCATGACAGCAGGTTAGCAAGCAGGACTTCTCTGGCGCTGACGCAAGCCTCCTCTACCTCACCTCCCAAAGGCATCACGGGGGCAGGGGTGGGAATGGGGATGGGGATGGGGATGAGGGTAGGGCGGGGAGGGGTGGTTGGCTAGGGGGAGAGGGGACTTGGAGGAGCGGTGGAAGGGGACGCGGGGGGGGATGGGGGCGAGGTGTGAGGATGGACTCACCGCACTGGCACCCTGAGGAGTTTTGGGTCGTTTTGAGTGGTCCAGAGCAAAGATAGTATACTCAGACAGAAAAGCAGGCTCTGCTATCATCCCGGCCAGCAGCTGCCCACCCCCAGTCAGTGCGTGTAATGGCACGAGGTGGAGGTGGTGGTGGTGGTGGTTGTGGTGGTGGTGGTGGTGGTGGTGGAGGAGGTGGAGGAAGTGGGGAGGGGTTGGGGTTGGGGTTGGGGACAGGGAGGAAAGAGGGAGACAGAGAGCAATGAGAAGAAAAGAAAAAATAATAAACAAACACACCATGAGAGTGAAACAGAGCTGAGCAGAGCAGGTGGGGATGGAGGTGTGGCTGTCCGGACACTGTCCACTGAGATGGTCCAATCACAGAAGAGAGGAAGAGGGGCTACTGGAAACACCCAATCAATATCGAGGACAAGGCGTTTACACAGTTTGACTTCTCAAAACCTGCCTCACAAAGAAGGCAAAACTTAATCCTTTCAATCGTTACCATGAACTCAGTGGCTAAATGATTTTCTGATGTGGGATAGTGTTGCCAATCAGAAGGAGGAGAAGTCAAAGGTGTAAAGGCTCGTTGCTCCACAGATCAGAAATGTTGTGATGAGAGATCAAATTCTGACAGCTGAAAATGAATCTTTTCAGAAGAAAAAGAAAAAGAAGAGGAGGAGGAAGAAGAAGAAGAAATGACCAGAAAACTAAAGACGGTAGAGGAATCACTACCTCAGCTTACCAAGCAGTTCGACCATTTCTCGGCTGCTATGTTTGCAGCAACCCTGCGCAAGCCAGCAACAGCTGAGGGAACACTTTGGACAGATTTTCGAGGGCTGAATCACTGAGGCTGGTGAATTTCATCGGCTGAGGTTGGACTTGAGAGGGGAAGGAGACAGTCAAGCCAAATCAATGATACTAATTCCCCTCTAATCTCGGCTTTATCTTACCTCTTCCAACACAATCATCATTATAAAAACACCTATCACTGTAATGAATATTCCTTTGCTTTCTCAGCCCATAGACAATGACGGTTAGATGTTTCACTATAAAAGTGGCAGGATATCAGAGCAGAGTGTAACTTCAAATTCTTCACATCTAGAGATCGTCTTTAGTCACTGGGACAATACAAAAGCATGCCTTGACCTAGCTATTTCATAAAGAGAAAATGAAAGAATATTTAGCCTATTCAGTGTCTGCATATAAAGTCATCACACATTTCTCATTCAGAAAAAGAAAATTCGCCTTTCAGTGCAATGAGATTAGGTGAGATAACAATCTCTGTACCTGTAAGGCAAGTTCAATGTCTTCCACCATTTCAATGTACTTTAGAATTCAGGTCACATACCAAGTGTTCACAGTTGAAGTCCATTTCCAATGTAATGCAGCAATTAAAAAACACATTAAAGCCTCTACTGTCTGCTCTCGTAGACAGTAAATCCTCAACAGTTGTTTGGCTGCCTATCCACCCGGAAAAAAAACACTGTGTGGGCTGGCTATGTCATGCTTCATCTTAATCAGATTAATTACTTCTGGGAAGGGGGATAAAGGGGGAGGTAACAAAGAAACAGCTTGTTTAGAAAGACCACGACTCGGTCTCAGTTTAGCAACTCTTGGTTGTTACAATACTGACATGCAGACATCCTCACTGTGGAAAATAACACATTACAAACTCATCGTGGCCATCGCATCATGTCAGCTCGGATGTACGGCCCTAAATATAGGCGAGTGATTCAATGGAGTATTTCAGTTGATCCCTGAGGAGAATTGAAGAGAACTGTCTGTGCCAGAGAGTCTGACAGCGTCTCTGCAGCATGTGTGGGAGCTGTGGCGGTGACCCACAAGCACAATCAGAGCTTTAACTCAAAGGGCACCATTGCTCTGCGCTTAGCCTACCTCTCTGTCATTGGGAGAAGCCGGGGCATCCTGGTGTGAGGGAGGGTGGAGACCGCGCCTCTCTGCTGTGTTCACCTAGAAGGAGGGAGAAGGAAGTGTTCAAATGACAGCTGAATGACACCTGGGTCAGAAACTATTATAATCAGCCATTTCATGTAGTGATGTAGGCGGGGACCATGCACAGCTCCTAGGACTTAGCATTGACAGTAATGTCCTATTGGCTTTAGAGGGAATTCATTTAGGACTTTTCTATTTTGCTTCTGGTTGTGTTCTCATTGTCACACGTGAAATCCTTGCCTCCTCATGACGCCAGTCGACTTTTCCACCAGCTAACTTAGACCAATATTATTCGATTTCATTCATACAGCGCTAAGTTAAGTGTATCTGTAACACAAATGTAGCACTCAGCGAGTATTTGACCCCTCAAAACACTCTCATTTGACACTACGTTCTACATGTGACCACCATCAGTGTTCATATTACCTGGAATCTTAGCCTGGTCAAAATAATTTGGCAGGCTTGCAAGCTAACAACATTTACGGAGATGTGACGTCCAAGTCAGCTTTATGGCTAGCTAACATTACGATCTCAGTGACTTACAACGTATTTCCAATTGATACCTAGTTTTACTACTAGATAACAGACAGCAACTTTATCGTCATCACACTGACATGAGAGTGGCTCACCAAATCAAGAGAATCAGGGTACACCAATATCACCCCATTATTCTGCCAAGTGGACTTTAAATGTCACATGACAGCCAAGATATCATCTTGTGATTATCTTGCAAATTAAAACGAATTATTGACATAGAGTGCATATTCGCTGTCGATGAATGTTGAGTTCTTACTGTTTACTACAACTTCCCATTATTGGCAAGATCTGAGATCACGACAGCTGAATCAGTGGTATGTTTAATAGCAACACTATAGCATAATGCTAGCAAACATTAGCTGGTTGGCTGATGGGACAGCTCTCCCTTCAAGTTCAGCAGTAGTGTGAAACTAGCGACAGTAAAGAAAAATCCAATATGGCCGCCATTCGCGAATCTTTCAAAATAAAAGTCAGAACATATTCATTGCTTTTTCAATTCATGACGACGATAATTATTAATTTAAAACTGTATTGCGTTACCAAAGGAAGGTAAAGTTAGAAAATAATTAAATAAGACATTTAAATCGAAAATACACCTTAGAATGTTATTTAGAATGTATTTTTGAATGTGCCTTATCTACCTTATTGCCTAGTGTTAAAATAAAACTGTGAAGCTGATAAAACTATAACGTGGGGTTATAACATGCACTATAATATTGCAGATATCTATAGGCTACCAATTCTGCCTTTGTGGGTACCAGGCCAAACTAAGTGTGTAGTGAGTCACATAATGGCCTGCCATTGACACACACTGTTGAACTTCAAATTGTGTGGCTGTGAAAACAATAAGTTGTGCATATATAAAAGGGGGGTGTAATGGAATCCTTAGAAGGTCCACTTTCAGAAAATATATAGTTGTTTATACCGAATTCGCCTTTGTGGGTACCAGGCCATACCAAAGGTGTACCGAGTCACATAATAAGCCTGCCATTGACACACAGCTGTTGAACTTCAAATTGTGTGGCTGTGAAAACAATAAGTTGTGCATATGTAAAAGGGGGGTGAAATGGAATCCTTAGAAGGTCTACTTTCAGAAAATATATAGATGTTTATACCGAATTCGCCTTTGTGGGTACCAGACCATACTAAGCGTGTACCGAGTCACATAAGCGTTACTTTGACACACAGCTGTTGAACTTCAAATTGTGTGGCTGTGAAAACAATAAGTTGTGCATATGTAAAAGGGGGGTGAAATGGAATCCTTAGAAGGTCTACTTTCAGAAAATATATACTTGTTTATACCGAATTCGCCTTTGTGGGTACCAGGCCATACCAAAGGTGTACCGAGTCACATAATAGGCCTGCCATTGACACACAGCTGTTGAACTTCAAATTGTGTGGCTGTGAAAACAATAAGTTGTGCATATGTAAAAGGGGGGTGAAATGGAATCCTTAGAAGGTCTACTTTCAGAAAATATATAGTTGTTTATACCGAATTCGCCTTTGTGGGTACCAGGCCATACCAAAGGTGTACCGAGTCACATAATAGGCCTGCCATTGACACACAGCTGTTGAACTTCAAATTGTGTGGCTGTGAAAACAATAAGTTGTGCATATGTAAAAGGGGGGTGATGTGGAATCCTTAGAAGGTCTACTTTCAGAAAATATATACTTGTTTATACCGAATTCGCCTTTGTGGGTACCAGGCCATACCAAAGGTGTACCGAGTCACATAATAGGCCTGCCATTGACACACAGCTGTTGAATTTCAAATTGTGTGGCTGTGAAAACAATAAGTTGTGCATATGTAAAAGGGGGGTAAAATGGAATCCTTAGAAGGTCTACTTTCAGAAAATATATAGATGTTTATACCGAATTCGCCTTTGTGGGTACCAGACCATACTTAGCGTGTACCGAGTCACATACTAAGCGTTACTTTGACACACAGCTGTTGAACTTCAAATTGTGTGGCTGTGAAAACAATAAGTTGTGCATATGTAAAAGGGGGGTGAAATGGAATCCTTAGAAGGTCTACTTTCAGAAAATATATAGTTGTTTATACCGAATTCGCCTTTGTGGGTACCAGGCCATACCAAAGGTGTACCGAGTCACATAATAAGCCTGCCATTGACACACAGCTGTTGAACTTCAAATTGTGTGGCTGTGAAAACAATAAGTTGTGCATATGTAAAAGGGGGGTGAAATGGAATCCTTAGAAGGTCTACTTTCAGAAAATATATAGATGTTTATACCGAATTCGCCTTTGTGGGTACCAGACCATACTAAGCGTGTACCGAGTCACATACTAAGCGTTACTTTGACACACAGCTGTTGAACTTCAAATTGTGTGGCTGTGAAAACAATAAGTTGTGCATATGTAAAAGGGGGGTGAAATGGAATCCATAGAAGGTCTACTTTCAGAAAATATATACTTGTTTATACCGAATTCGCCTTTGTGGGTACCAGGCCATACCAAAGGTGTACCGAGTCACATAATAGGCCTGCCATTGACACACAGCTGTTGAACTTCAAATTGTGTGGCTGTGAAAACAATAAGTTGTGCATATGTAAAAGGGGGGTGAAATGGAATCCTTAGAAGGTCTACTTTCAGAAAATATATACTTGTTTATACCGAATTCGCCTTTGTGGGTACCAGGCCATACCAAAGGTGTACCGAGTCACATAATAGGCCTGCCATTGACACACAGCTGTTGAACTTCAAATTGTGTGGCTGTGAAAACAATAAGTTGTGCATATGTAAAAGGGGGGTAAAATGGAATCCTTAGAAGGTCTACTTTCAGAAAATATATAGATGTTTATACCGAATTCGCCTTTGTGGGTACCAGACCATACTTAGCGTGTACCGAGTCACATACTAAGCGTTACTTTGACACACAGCTGTTGAACTTCAATTTGTGTGGCTGTGAAAACAATAAGTTGTGCATATATAAAAGGGGGGTGAAATGGAATCCTTAGAAGGTCTACTTTCAGAAAATATATAGTTGTTTATACCGAATTCGCCTTTGTGGGTACCAGGCCATACCAAAGGTGTACCGAGTCACATAATAAGCCTGCCATTGACACACAGCTGTTGAACTTCAAATTGTGTGGCTGTGAAAACAATAAGTTGTGCATATGTAAAAGGGGGGTGAAATGGAATCCTTAGAAGGTCTACTTTCAGAAAATATATAGATGTTTATACCGAATTCGCCTTTGTGGGTACCAGACCATACTAAGCGTGTACCGAGTCACATACTAATCGTTACTTTGACACACAGCTGTTGAACTTCAAATTGTGTGGCTGTGAAAACAATAAGTTGTGCATATGTAAAAGGGGGGTGAAATGGAATCCTTAGAAGGTCTACTTTCAGAAAATATATACTTGTTTATACCGAATTCGCCTTTGTGGGTACCAGGCCATACCAAAGGTGTACCGAGTCACATAATAGGCCTGCCATTGACACACAGCTGTTGAACTTCAAATTGTGTGGCTGTGAAAACAATAAGTTGTGCATATGTAAAAGGGGGGTGATGTGGAATCCTTAGAAGGTCTACTTTCAGAAAATATATACTTGTTTATACCGAATTCGCCTTTGTGGGTACCAGGCCATACCAAAGGTGTACCGAGTCACATAATAGGCCTGCCATTGACACACAGCTGTTGAATTTCAAATTGTGTGGCTGTGAAAACAATAAGTTGTGCATATGTAAAAGGGGGGTAAAATGGAATCCTTAGAAGGTCTACTTTCAGAAAATATATAGATGTTTATACCGAATTCGCCTTTGTGGGTACCAGACCATACTTAGCGTGTACCGAGTCACATACTAAGCGTTACTTTGACACACAGCTGTTGAACTTCAAATTGTGTGGCTGTGAAAACAATAAGTTGTGCATATGTAAAAGGGGGGTGAAATGGAATCCTTAGAAGGTCTACTTTCAGAAAATATATACTTGTTTATACCGAATTCGCCTTTGTGGGTACCAG
>NC_085011.1:8866030-8903530 GCF_963854185.1 Sardina pilchardus
TACATATGCACAACTTATTGATTTCACAGCCACGCAATTTGAATTTCAACAGTGTGTGTCAAAGTAATGCTTAGTATGTGACTCGGTACACGCTTGGTATGGCCTGGTACCCACAAAGGCGAATTTGGTTTAAACATCTATATATTTTCTGAAAGTAGACCTTCTAAGGATTCCATTTCACCCCCCTTTTACATATGCACAACTTATTGTTTTCACAGCCACACAATTTGAAGTTCAACAGTGTATGTCAATGGCAGGCCTATTAATTTATGTGACTCGGTACACGCCTAGTATGGCCTGGTACCAACAAAGGCGAATTTGGTACAAACATCTATATATTTTCTGAAAGTAGACCTTCTAAGGATTCCATTTCACCCCCCTTTTACATATGCACAACTTATTGTTTTCACAGCCACACAATTTGAAGTTCAACAGTGTATGTCAATGGCAGGCCTATTATGTGACTCGGTACACGCTTAGTATGGCCTGGTACCCACAAAGGCGAATTTGGTATAAACATCTATATATTTTCTGAAAGTAGACCTTCTACGGATTCCATTTCACACCCCTTTTACATATGCACAACTTATTGTTTTCACAGCCACACAATTTGAAGTTCAACAGTGAGTGTCAAAGTAACGCTTAGTATGTGACTCGGTATACGCTTATGGCCTGGTACCTACAAAGGCGAATTTGTTATAAACATCTATATATTTCCTGAAAGTAGACCTTATAAGGATTACATTTCACCCCCCTTTGACATATGCACAACTTATTGTTTTCACAGCCACAGAATTTGAATTTCAAAAGTGTGTCAACGTAACGCTTAGTGACTCGGTACACTATGGCCTGGTACCTACAAAGGCGAATTTGGTATAAACATTTATATATATCCTGAAAGTACACATTATAAGGATTACATTTCACCCCCCTTTGACATATGCACAATTTAGTTTTTTCACAGCCACACAATTTGAAGTTCAGCAGTAAGCTATGTGCACATGACTCAGTACAGACTTGATGCCTTGTACCTAAAAGTAAACTTGGTATAAATATTAGACTAATGTAGGCCTATATTCTGTCATAAGGATTTAATTTTACCCCCCTTTCAAATATGCACAACTTGTTTTCACAGCAGCACAATTTGAAATTCAACAGTAGGCCTATGTGTCAGTGACAGGCTTAAAGTATTTAAGTTGGTACGGAGTTACATAGCCTGGTACTTACAAAGGTATTTGATATCCGTTTTTCCTTAAAGGGTGTTTCCTGACATGCCTTGTATGTGATTTGATACAGTGATGACCTGTCGGGGTGGGGCGATTAACATATTTCATAGATGTAATTTATGTCATATTTATGCCTACATGTGAAAACGTTGACATTATTGGTTGTAAACATTTTAACTGATAAGTTTGAGGGTTTTTTTTGATAATGGGGTTATTTTAGGTGATGTTTATGGAAAAGGTCATCCTTCCACAATTATTTTCTTGCATGATAATCATATACAGCATTTAGCCTACTTAACATCAATGTTTAATACATTATTATCCCTTTCTTATATGTTTGTTTTTTCCACTCTCTGTTAGCAGTCAGTAACTTATATCAGAGCCGTTCTACTTATTCCCTTAGTCCTATTAGACAACATCAGGGGATGGAGACGTTCGTCTGGCTTTGCATTGAGAAAGGTGTTGAGTGAGGTCACTTCCGTTTAATTCCAAGCACGTTAGCGTTAAAACTCTGCTACAATTACAACATTTACACGTGGTTAAATAGGCTACGTTGCAGCAACATGCATACATTTCGTGCAAACCGTTGAAATACTCTCAAAAACGAATATTGACCTACTTTATCTGATCGTTCGTGTGTACCTTTATTTTGACATTTTTCGCCGCCATCTTGCCCGCTATTGTCGCGTACTGTCGCTTACTGTCGCTGGCTCCACGGAACTAAGTTCAGCTTATTAGCTAGCTAACGCTATGTGTTAGCTGACCCAACTACCACTTAGCTACTACTAACCTGGGCCTGCTGTGGTGACTGCGCATTCCTTGGTGGAGATTGCTCCTCGTTTATCTTTTGCTTCAGTTTCTTAAACATGTTTCAACATAAGACAGAGTTATTCCAAGGGATTTTTATTGTTCTGTTGTGGGCCCAGCATCCAGTCTGTGAACGCTTTCGATAGCAATTCGCATATCTTTTACAGGTGAAACAGCTTCTGCGCAGCTGCCGCCGACGTGGAGCAAAATAATGTCAAACTACGGCATTGCAGAAGGGTCAATACATTGTTGCGTTACGAAAATCTCGCAAGTGCAGTTTCATTGCAAATTTATGAATAAAGAATGAATATATTGCATGGATTGATTGGCATTCTTTTGAATTAAAGAAGACACACAATTTCTGATCGTTCATGTATCACGAAAGCAATTTGTTAATTTTATATGCAAAACAAGTCGGTAGTAGGGTAGGCCTACGCTATTCACCGTTTTAAGTAGGCTAGGCCTAGTCTATGTCTTTGTAAAATTACACTTTAGGCCTAAAATGACATTATACATTTGTTCTCATAGCAGGTAGGCTATGACTATTAGGCCTCCATCGAATTTAAATTGAGTAGGCTACAAGAGTAGGGCCTATAAGGTGACTCTGGAAAAGCATTTGAATGACATAGGCTTGTGGCCTATAGCCTACAGGTAACCATGCATTAATTAGCGTTCATCTCTGTTTTTATTTGCTTATTTCCAAACAAGAGACTGTTTGTTAATGAGAGACCTCTGTCACCTACTACCCAAACACTTATGTACTGGAACAGTAGATGGCACTAATGACATACTACTGTAAATAGCCATCCCAACAATCAGAGCAATCTACAATTGGCCATAGCCTCGCAACCTGGTGGTGCCATTGAATTGATGTTGTCTCCTCCGACTGTTTGGTCAGATTTTTTTCCCCATTGCGGCCTGCTTCACTGTGATGACACCGAGGAGGACTGCAATCATAAAGGTTGGTGAATTAGCGTCTAGGGATTGTAGCTTGCTGTGTCCTGTTGGAGTTTGCATTATAGCCTACTGAAAATGCAGACCTAGCCTATGGAAGTTAGTGTGTTTTGGGACACTATGTCTACATCGTAATGCCAGAAATGTGAGACAATGATTCATCCAATGAAGCCAACATAATTGTTTAGAGTTCCTCTTAACTGGTAAAAACAACTGTGATCTTTATTCATAACCTGTAGGCTGCCAAAACACATATGGAAGCCTGTTGAAAGGACTTTGTTTTTTTTTTCAGTTGATAAGGTCTTTCTCCTCTTTGTCTGTAGGATTACTGTATATGTCTGTCTCTGTCCTCTCCATAGGACTGCAGAAAACATGAGGTAAGCGTGCAGTCAAGTGGATCTCCATATTTCAGACACAGACTTTACAACACATTAAGCTCAAAATGTGATTGTCTATACATGAAGTGTGGGTGTGTGTGTGTGTGTGTGTGTGCGTGTGCGTGTGTGTGTTTGTTTGTTTGTGTTTATGGAAGCCTGTTGAAAGGACTTTGTTTTTTTTTCAGTTGATAAGGTCTTTCTCCTCTTTGTCTGTAGGATTACTGTATATGTCTGTCTCTGTCCTCTCCATAGGACTGCAGAAAACATGAGGTAAGCGTGCAGTCAAGTGGATCTCCATATTTCAGACACAGACTTTACAACACATTAAGCTCAAAATGTGATTGTCTATACATTAAGTGTGGGTGTGTGTGTGTGTGTGTGCGTGTGCGTGTGCGTGTGCGTGTGCGTGTGCGTGTGCGTGTGCGTGTGTGTGTTTGTTTGTTTGTGTTTGTGTGCATGTGTGTTTACGTGTGCCTGTGTGTGTGTGCGCAGAGCATGTGTGTGTGGCGTGTGTGGCCAACGCATGTGTGTGAGTGTTTGTCTCCATGCATCTATGCCATATGTACAGTAGCATATATTGCATCCATATGAGTTGACGTGATTGGGGATGTGTCTGTGCATGTATTTGCAAGCATACAATTGAGTGAATCTCGCATGTGTCCGACGAGGACTAGAAGGTTGGACTTGGATAGCATTGCTTTAGGTTATAGGTTAGGTTGGCAGACCTTAGGTCATTTGCACTGATGTAATTAACGCTAATGCCGATACAGCGTGGCTTTGGCAGGCTGTCCAGGGGCCGTTGATCACATAGCTATGGACAGCAAGCGGCGAGGAGGACACTCAAATGCTGTTTGTCATCCCTCCAACTTGACAAGAGGGTAACTGATCACCCTATAACACCATCACCGGTTGGGTCTGGAAACAGCGGCTGTATGCTGATCAAAGTGCATTTTGCTGTAACTCAAAAGCTGATGCATATAGGATCAACAGTTACATAACGTC
This sequence comes from Sardina pilchardus, assembly GCF_963854185.1. Taxonomy (NCBI): domain Eukaryota; kingdom Metazoa; phylum Chordata; class Actinopteri; order Clupeiformes; family Clupeidae; genus Sardina; species Sardina pilchardus. The sequence goes on from NC_085011.1 coordinate 8,870,397, forward strand.
ATTAGGAAACAAGCAAATAAATTCTGTTCTGACATTTTTGTCATTACAGTAGATCGATTCGCTGATCTCTGCAAACAGCATCAGTGTAAACACTCTAGGCTTACTAAACCTGGAAAACGTCATTCTGCAGTATAATTTCTTTGTAAATAATCCATATCATACGTTGACATATGAATATAGATGTAATTGCTGTGTAACAATAGCATTATTATTCCTGTAGTTTACACACTGTAAATCTGTTTCTGCCTGGTGATCTTGATGCGAAGAGACCTACTGCATCATGTTCTGCCAGCAGTTTTCACTGTTTGGAGAGTGTCCCAGAGCCCTTTAATGTGACCTTATTGTCATCATCTCTGCATGTGCCTTCTGGTGATGATGTTGACAATATGTAGCATCTTACCATTATTTTTGTATTGTTGTATTTTACTGGGTAGGCTACTCTCTTTCTAAAAGATGGCATCATTAAGTGGGCACTATTTGTTCTGTGAGTTAAAGCTTAGTCATATTGAAAGGAAACGGGTTTTTACTTCTTGACTTTAAAAATAGCACCACTAGTGTACTCTGCCTGTGTCTGTGGGAGACCGAAGGTTAGGTGTTATGGCTGTCTTTCTGGATCAGTGAGCCTGCTACACTCAAGTCTTCCCTTATGGGTTTCACCTGTGATTCACCTTACAGGAGGCTGAAACCTTGTTGTTATTCCCCACACACAAACATGCACCTCTTCTTAATGGCCCTGTCTTGCTATTTACCAGTCATTCGTCAGTTTTGCTGTTTTGGGGGCTATTAAAAATTTATCCACTGCAGCTTCTTGTTTTTAGGATCTGAAGTGCTTAGCTGATGCTGGTCGTGTTTGATGACTACTTTCTGACCAGCTGTGTTTGGAATGATTGAGAATCTGTTTCACCATGTGCTAGCATGAAAAACCCAATATTTGTTTGACCTACTGTGAAAAATAAATCATGCATTCTGGTTAGAAAGCCTATTAATAATGCAGATTCTCCGTATTCTGTTGCTTCCCTCGCTGCTTGGTTTTGTCCAGGGGTGACTTTACCGACCTCTATTAAAGCCTTTGGTACAATATACATCTTGATACAATATACATCTTGATTAGATTATTGAACAAGCAAACAGGTTTGGTGACCGTGAATGTATGGGCCAATAAGTATTTTTGAAATCGAAAAGCACATCATTTATAGAGACAGCGCAAGGAGATACACTGGTGAAAAACATTTTATGCTGGCCATACACTCAATGTATATCATTGTGCAATCTATCTATATATTTCTTAGCTGTTTGTGTGCGTATTTCCTATCATCAGGGAAATAGTATTATTTTCGCACATACCCTGAAACTGTTTTGTATTTACATAAAAAGTTATTATCACATAGAGGCCCCAGAGAGTAGATGCGCAGTGAGACATCCCTCCCCTAAATGAAGTTCGAATAATTTTTGTCAAGTCAGTGGGTGTAAATATATTCAAGAGAATGAGGCAGCAAATTTAATGAAATAGATGAGATTCTTGATAGATTTATCTGCGGATTCTTACAAAGCGAGATGTTCTGAACTATTTTCTGAGTTTTAAAAGACAAACAGTGGAATCAGGGACATTTTAGAGATGTGATTCAACTTAATTTATCCAAAATTAAGCTCTAATATGCACACTCAGAGATTCCAGTCTGGGCAAGGAGAGGAAATTGCCCGCGAACTGCAGATGGCATTTAGATGATAGAGTTCATGGATATTTACTTATACAGTAGATAATACCAGCCTTCCTTGCTTTAGTGTTGCCCTCAGTGTCGCTTCTCTGTTCAAAACAAATAAACATATACAAGCAGTTACAACCCAGCGAGACATTAGGGACAGCTACCGCCAATTACCTCACAGATGTTGGAATGTAATCATCCTTCTGTGAGTGTAAGCCCGGAATGCATTTAATGTCAGAGTCTCTTATAAAACAGCTGCGCTGTCCTCAGTCAGAGGGGCAAGTGCCGAGAGTCTGGCTGTGAGTGTAGGACTAATAGGCTCCCTTTGTTACTCCTTAGCCACTTGTCAATACAGACGGACGATGCGACTAATGGTGAGGGACAGAGGAACGGGGAGCCAGAGGGCTGGGCAGGTATAGGCAAGACCCAGGGGAGCCAAGGCCACAGATAAGAATAGACGTCGACAACCTGAGAGGTTCAATCAGCAGGATAATGTCCTGATTGATGTGGATAGGTTTTCCTCGTCACAAAAAGCTTATACCACAATATAAGCGGTCATGTCTGGTTCGAATGGTAGTTTGTTCATACGAGCCTATGGGAGGCCAAGCTCATTTAGCAGTCTATGAGAGAATCTTATGCTCTACAAATCTGACTTGAATGGGTGCTTAAAGAGGAATTATATTCATGCTTGGAATTTCCATAAACCATAATGAAGTAGTCTTTTTTCCTGACAAAGAAAAATGTTAACATAAGAACGCAGCGAAGTGCAAAAAAAAAAAAAGCATTAATTATGCAGTTATGCTGTCCATGTGGGTTGTCGTAAAGATTTATGTTTTTATATAACTTTGATTTGGCCCCGGTTGCATGGCAACATACTATTGCAGCAGCAGCAGCTGCCCGCTCCCAGCAGCCCCTGTGAGATGCGTATCGTGGACTCGTGGTGTAACTCGAGCAGCCTCGTCTGAGAGTCTGTGTGCGGATCTATTGTTCAGTGGGGTGCTCCACCGACTACCTTCACACATGCACATACATTAGCATAATAAAAAGCCTTTCTAACAAGCTGACCTGTGGCAGGCGGATGAGCATAATAAAATGTGCTGCTAAAAGAAAATGATAGTTCGCCACACAGGCAAGGGCTGCGCGGAGGTCATCACATTTGGAAATGTACCAGATAACAAAGCTTTAATGGCGTAGCTTTGCTGCACGGGGGATGCATCTGTATGCTATTCCAGAGCCTTTTTTTCAACCTCTCAAACACTAACAGAAAGTTTCATAGAATTTAGCTTCTTTGTCACATTTTGCTTCTCATCTCTCTTAGAGAACTCATCAGATTGAAATGTGTAGCCCCAATACATAGGATACGTCTGCTTGTTCTCTTTTTTTGAGTTCATATAGCTTCTCAGGGTGATGCATTGCTGTAACCCAAATTGTGCAGCATGTTGCAAGTGAATGTCTTGGGCAGCAGCTGTTTGATTGGAAGGGAATGATATTAGACTCTCAGAGCGTGGGTAATGAGTTGAAGTGCCTTTCAGGCAAATCAGTTCTTTCAGATCCCACAAACTTCTCTCGCTGATTTAACCACCACAGGGGTAGTCATGTTTGATGACATGTTTTCCAGTCCTCTCCACGGAAAACAAGGTTTAATGTGGATATGAGCTGTCCCTGCATTTCTGAATTATGCCTTTTGTATAATAGCAATGATTCTTAGTGACTGCTTCTGATGGAAGAAAAGGCACCACAAAGGTCCTACAGCAAAACACAACAGAATCCAGCAGAGGAACTACTTGCTAACTAATTTACATGAAGACATCCGCCAGGGCTCTGAAGAATGTCCCGGAAGTGAAGTACAAGCAGACATGCTTCAAAACAAATCAGAGGTGTTCGGTATAACAGCCTGCAAGAATCAGCTCTCGCCTGATAATCTCCGCAGCTGTCAAAATTGTTATGCTGTCCATTTGCTCTGGCAGTGTGAAGCCAATCTAAATGGACTGCGCTGCGCTGTGAGTTAGAATAAGCCGATGATAACCCGGCCCACAGGTGAGGGGCGAGTGGGAGAGATATGAGCGAAAAGAAGGATGGATGGAAAGAGAAGAGGCATGACAGATGGGTGGAGGCCGGCTCGAATCGTTATCCTGTCCCGGTGTTCATTTGGAGGAAAGCCTCAGGCTCATCGCTCTTGTCTCTCGACTTTGCTGCGGGAGGAGTTGCGTAACAGTGTGTGTCAGTCGGTGGTTGACGTACTGATGGTGTTCAGAGGCTCGAACCCGTGTAACTGGGGTATGGGGTAAAATTAACACTATCAGTCACATCTAAAATTGGGCATGAGTGTTTCTTTTCTATGGCAATGGTGTAAAGTAAGCCTTTGTTGTACAGAAATGTATATTGTAATTTATTTGTAAATTCTTCATAGACCCCCTTTAATATTTTGTGTAGCATATACTTTAGGTGTAGGGAATGCCATCATTAGGATGGGTTTTTAAAGAGCGTGTGTAATGGGTGGTGGGGATGCCGTCAAACAGCACAAGAGCTTCAGAGATCAGATGGCACAGCGTGGAGACGGCAGTACTGGAGATATTGATTGCCATGTCATCCGCTGTCGGGCTGTTCTCTCTTGGTCTTCCCCTCGTCTTAGAAATGAACTACACTTTTATCGAGCGTTTTTATGGCACCAACGCTCCAGGATTCGCCAGTGAGTGGACCAGGAGGTGACCGTCAGGCTCTACCAATTAGACTGATGCAACTGCCAAGGCAACCCGACTCTGAGGACCATTTCAATTAAGCAGGTTCTGCTTGGTGACAATCACTTGGATGATTGCTGCAGAAACAAACAGAAATGGCAAACGGATCACATGAAATTGGTCAATACAGCAATCAATAACAATAACAATGACATAAAGCACTTTGGAGATATCAAATGAGGCAGTGTGGTGGAAAAATACATTGCGCACAGATATCCATCACATTGTCATTGTTGCACTATGGTTTGTGCACAGCTCTGAGGAATTGCGCAATAGTTTATCACCACAGGTATTACTCTGAGAACTCAGAAAAGAAAGACAAATTTCTTACAAATTGCTTGGCCAACATTCTCAAGCTCTAAATGTGAGCATTTAAGTGATGATGAAGGTTTTAAACTATGACCCATGGATTACTCAAGGCTCATTGTGTAATGCTGCATAGCACAGGATCACATAGCAGATATTTGGCTGATGTAGCTTACAGTACAGCTACAGCTTAAAAAGCAGGGCATAAAAGCATCACTGGTGCCTTGGCTGGTACAGTACATGCATCTCCTGATGGGTGACACAAAGAAAATGGTGACCTTTACCATACCTGAAAGCTTTTGAAAATGGCCCCCCTCATGACTTTGATGGCCGAGTTCCGATAATCTTCCTCTCTGTAGACTTCCTATCACTGTTGATTGGATTTTTATAGGACCTGCCATTTGCTGCCTGCCATTTTGCTGTGGGATAACTTTACTTTAAAAGAAAGCTTATATCGAGACCTTTTTATGGCGTAACTTAAATGTAATTTGCACAGGCACACACAATCATTTGTCCCTAATGAGAATTGTGGGTTTTTTTGTCATACAGTACCATGCAGGAAGGTATTGAATTTACCTCATTATTATCTATGCAGTTATCTTTAAAATGGCACATTACATTCAGTCTTGCCTATAACTAAGGTAACCAATGGCATGATCATCTTTAAAAAGCACAATAAAAGTTTTGCTATTCGATTCTGCTCAGATCTATTTACGAAGTAGGTTGACTCCTTGCCTTACTCTGCTGCAGTGGCTTTGTGGATCAATGTGGGGCCATTTGAGAGAACGAGCGCGATTGCTTGTAACCTGACTTTCGCCAGATCCTGTAGTTCGCTGTCTGCTTCACACAAGGATCTGGGACTTCTCGATAGGAGATGTATTTCTGAAGGCGGGTCATTGTAAAACATCCTCGCATGTGATTCGATAAACCACTTGCCTGTTATCTTGAATGACGTGCTAGGCATCTTCAAGCTCTTGCCAAACCCGGTCGGAAGAAGAGTAAAAACATCCTTGCCACCAATAAATGTCTTCAAAACTATTCTCTGTTAATCTTTTAAAGAATGAATACTCGATAGATTCGACAAAACGGTTGAAATAGCAGAATCAATGTCAGAACAAGACTCCTCGCTGCGTGCCGCCATTGTTATTTGAATCAAACACTCGCTTCGGCGCTCCTGATTGGTTGCTTATTTTTTGATCACTGGCCCAGGGGTTTGGATTGCCCTCGCGTCCAGACCCTTGTGTGGAGCTCAGCCTCTGGTGGAGCATGGCGGAACTACAAGGGTCTGGCGAGAGTCAGGCTAGATTGCTTGTGCACTCCAGGGGAATTTTCGCCCAGAAGCGTGACAGAAGCGGTGCCTGTGTCCTGTCAGTCTTCTCAGGCGCTCGCTCCATCTTTCCCCTGCTACTCCAACAACCCTTTCATTTACTGTAGCCTAACATTAGCCTCTGCCTCTACTCTCTCTCAGCATGAACCTCTCCACCTGGTGCTTCCGGCCCATTCTCTCCATTACGGTGCTTGCTATCGATGATGGTAGGGTTTTGGTGGATCATCGCCTGTCTTTGCAGACACGCGCTGTGTGGACGGCTGAAAACGTCTATAGGGGAAACACGGTGTGTCACCTTTGGTGGAACGGCACATGCTGACAAATACAAAAATGGAAACGAGAACCGTGTAGGCCTACTGCAGCTTTCGTCGTCTGTCGAGGCTCGTCCAGCGTGGTGCGGCATATGGCCATTATAGCCTCGTCGTCGGTCTACCGCGCGGAGGGAGTGAGCCATATTATCTAAGACACGACTCTTCAGTTGAACTTTAACGGGATTAATAAGTTTCTCTGACATCCCTCAATGAAGTTAATATGACTTTCTGGCCCCGGGGTCTAAAGGGTATGTTAGCAAGTCAGAGTAATTGACTTCAGTGTGTGTGTGTGTGTGTGTGTGTGTGTGTGTGTGTGTGTGTGTGTGTGTGTGTGTGTGTGTGTGCTTCATTCTGTGCTGATTCTCTCCTATTCTCTCTTACCCTTTACCTGTGGTCTGTGACAAAGATCTTCACAGTTTCAGTGTTCTCCCAGGACACAGTCACACTGTGTGGCCTTAATTAAAACAAGGAAATCAGCTCCTCTAAGGATGCTGTGAAGATGCTCCTTTGTGTTTGTTTGCAGCAATATTTACTTCCTTGGTAATTGCTGTCATTAACTTGCCGCTTGCTGTTCTCTGCGGTCCTAACAAACCGCTGATTTCTCCAGGCACTCTTTTGTTCATAACAAAAACGGCAATACAAATGCATATTATGCTTTTGGTTTGTTTTAGCTTTTTTTGTGCTAATGTGTCAAGTAGCTGCATTTAAAACGGATGGTTTTGGCCTAACACCAGTTATCAAAGGCACTTTGAAGTGAGAGAATCCCACCAGTGAGGTGGGCCAAATTAATGAAGGACCTCTGTACAATGCTGCCTGATCTGTTTACTTCAATCAGCCTGTATATCTCAGGTATAACTGGTGCTGCTGTACGAAGAACAAAGAGCTCCGTCCATAACTGCGGGTGCGGCGTCTCAACGCACCACTCCACCTTGTGCATCCTTTGTTCTCCTCTCCTCAGATCTCCACTGGTGCTCTCTCATCAGTCCCCCTGCATATGCACCTCACCCCAACATCCACCCTCACCGACACCGCCACCCCCACCCCCACCTCCACTCCAACCCTCATACGCACTTCTTGGTCAGCTTTTGTCCTTTTGTTCCGTTCTCCGTTCATGTGAAACCTCTAACTGCTCTCTCTCTGCCCTTTTGCTTGCTGCTCTGGACTGGCTGCATCACTGGGACCCACTCAGAGGGCACCCGCACACTCAGGGCATGGCTCGGCTCGGCTCGCTGGTGTGGGTGCCGTGTTAGGCTTTGATCTATTATGGATGGTCACATTTACCCCTGTGCCTTGGGTGACACACAGCCAGAGTGTCAATGATGGGAATCCTTATACTCTCTGAGCATCATTCATGCATCTTAATTCGAATGTAGGATTCTGTTTTTTGTAATACCACCTTGCTGTCTCCTCAAGATGGTCTGTTTCGATGCAAGGATTAGGAGACCAGTGTTTGTATTGCGTGGTGTGCACTACTGCATGTGGTGTATTTCGGTGTACTTTCTGCAATTAGTAAATGGTCCTGATCCTGTGAGATTTATACTGCATAATGCATTGGGATTTATAGTCATGCTGAATAATTAAACACACCATTGCCTGCATCGTTCGGCCCAAACACAAACATGTGTAATTTTTATAAATGACACTCCGATCTAGATAACAGCAGTGCAAATGTATGCACCTAAGATACCTTATCACTGACTAACATCACTTATACTCTGGGAATAATGCCACGCCTGTCTACACAGGGAATTCTGAGCTTTATGCTGCTCTTTCCGTGCAAAACGACTAAAAATACCGTAGAATGGAGATGAAAGTGAACAACTGTGTGGAGACGGTGAGATAGACCGAGGTGCCAGTCGGTGAGAGAGCACTGGATTAGAACAGAGAACAGAGAACAGAACAGAGGGAGGGGGAACAAAATCACAAGATGTATGTAAAAAACAAAAGCAGAGAGAGTGGAGGAAGGGAGGGGTGGGGGGGGAGAGGGGAGAGGGGAGGGGCAGGGTGGGGTGGGGGAATGAGAATGAGACTGATGCCGGGCGAGATCATCAGTATTCGCCTCAGACGTGCAGAAAAACTGTACTTTCTCCATCTCTGTCAGGCATGTCGCTTCGGCATTGAGCGGAGAGATGTATCAGACGGGCCGCGTGCTGGATTAATATTTTGTTATGCAGTCACGGTGCCTGGTGATTGATTGCCTTTAATCGGTGATGAAATTTCCCCATTTGCGAGGGTGAGCGATGAGTAAAGAGGGCAGCAACACTTTCGAATTCATTTCTCTCCCGTAACTGAGACAGCGCGCCATGCAGGCCTATTGTGTGATCCCTATTCTCTGGTCAGCAGAAAGGCGCTGACGTTGACCCCGTACCCTCAGCGCTCCCTGACCGCTCTCCGGCTCGAACAAACAGTCACCCCTTCTATACAGTGCTGAAAACTGTGTCAGTGTGTGGCATAATGGCTTCGGTTTTATTCCGTCTAGGTGGTAATTATTTTCTCATGAAGTTAGTTGAAAAGGTCAGCACGGAGTTGTAAGTGCTGGTCCTCAAAACGCTGCACTGGTATAACCCTGGTTTAACCCTGGGGGTATAACTGGGAAAGGCTTATGGCTAGATCGTAATGATGGAGAATTAAAGGTCTCCTGGAAAGGGTCCTCTGCCAACTTTAGCTGAGAGGAGAGTTTCATAGAAGAGTTTCCCAGTCGCTGTCAGGCTCTGGACATGATCTGACCTGAGCTGAGCTGAGTGGAGGAAAACACATTCTATATTAAAAAGCCTATTTGCTGCCGCCTGCCACATCAGAGAGCCCAATAGTGTTGGACAGGGAGTATATGAAACTCCCAAACTTCATGAGGCGTCATATATCCACCGACACTTTTATGACTTCAACACCTCTAGTGCATTCTGCTGAGTGTAAAGAGAATATGAGAGTGAATTACCGCCTACTGTAGGTGAGCAGGTCGTTCAAAAATCTTTACTCCCTTTCAAAGTTTTTGAAGAACTTTTGAGTTTTATACAGTTGAAACTAGGTGAATGAGGACAACTAAATAAATCAAGACAGTTAAGCTCAGTGAAATTGTATTGGAATTGGTAGAATTATGAGTCCACATTGTGTACTTTTTGTTCTATAGTTAGAGAAAAAAAGCAAGTTACCTTGCCAAAACTGCAACTGTAATGTAGTCATAGTTGCCAGTAATTGTGCCAGTCCCTTTTGTTGTCACCACATGGCAGATATGGATCAGTTTGTGACTCGTTACCCCTGGCATGTCCTCGTTATCACCTTGTGTTCAAACATTATTGCTTCACTCATGAACAAATGCATGTGCATTGGTTTATTTACACACGTAGGGCGTAACATATGGTAAACGGTGGATCAATTTCACTGCCAGTCTGTTGTATCTTTTTTTGTTCTCTCTGTCTTTCAAACATGCCACACACACACACACACACACACACACACACACACATACTGTATGGTACACATGCACACAATCACAAACACACACACACACACACACACACACATGGTACCCATGCACACAATCACAGAGACACACACACACACACACACACACACACACACACACACACACACACACATACACACACACAAACACAGAAACACAGGTGTGTGGCCACTCACAATTCTGAATACATATACCGAGCTGCTTTCTCAACAGTTTCACAAACGTGACACTACTGCAGATGGTGAGTGGGTGCCGGAACACAATTCATTACTGTGAGAGGTTGCAAAAACGCGAAATGTGGACATATTGTCATTCCAGCACCTGAGCTAACACATTCATGCAATTTAGGAGGGCCAAGCTTGTGGACACTGATGCATGATCTTTTAGCTCAAAGGACTCAGACAGGCAGTTTGTGGAACTGAGTGAATTGCTCCACTAATGATCTGTCATTTCGGACGTTGGAAAGGAGATTAACAATGCTGGGGAAGGTTAAGCTGATGTTATTGTGTGATTCTGTGATTACTACTGAGAGATGGGTTCTTAGAAATGTGCTCTCAAAAACATATCCAGTTGGAACAGTTGATAAGCATTTCATGCACTTCTGATTCATGCACAGTCCACTCAAAAATATTGTGCGGCACATTATGTTTTACATCGTAGTTATTGCATATAAGGTTGCCAGTGCAGTTTATCGCTGGATATTGGCAATTTGCCTATGGCATTTATCTCTGTATTTATTAAGGAAAGGCACAGTCCACTGTAACTTACTCGAAAGAGAAGATGAAGGGGAATCTGATAGGACAGAAGGGGGATGATGCATGGCCTGTTTTATTTTTTTTGTTCCCTGGAAATTTCCACGCCATCCCTTGATGACACACTGGCTCTCGTTTGGTGGCGAGAAGGGCACGGACCTTAAGCGCACTCTCCTCGCATGCATCATCATTACGGCACAGCTCCGCGGCGCATCTCCGGCCGTCGTCCAGCCGGAACGCTGGCCGCTGTCGATTCATCTGATCAGATTATTTCATTTGTTCTGGTAATTGGGACCAGACACCCCGCAGCCTCTCGCAAAAGGATTGGATTTGTGATTTATTTCCGTGGGCTCCTCTGATCTCTTTCAAATCATAACTGACCAATTCCCCCTCTGAGCCGAGGATAATGACCAGCGCTCCTCAGAGTTGCACAGAAAAACATTTCCCCCCATTTTTATAGGCCTCTCAGCATTAGTGTTCTACAATAGTGACAACTGACCAGGGATGGAGCACACAAATGACCACAAAGCATAGTAGAATAGTACACACATAATACATCATCATACATCTTGTAGTGTTTAGCCTAAAGCAGGTTTTTTTTTTTTGCTATCAATTAATGCAGAATGTGCACAACATTTTTATGGAAATATCAACGGTCGTGTTAGTAATTATGATGATATCACAACAAAAATAGCAAAAGCAGTCAGCCGACTGCTCACGCTCACCTCTGTCATGCAATATTGACCAAGCTCCAGCATCTACTTTCTGAGTCAGATTCGGATGATAATGAAGGAAGATTATGCTATATATAAAAATTAGAGCAGTAATTATAAAGTTATGTGACACACAGACACACAAACGGACCTGATTACAATGCCGTCTTCCCCTCTACCAGGTGGCGAGGGTCATGATTCTGATTAGAAGAATTAGATCAATGGCACAAACAATGAGTCTGGAATGAGATAGGTCTTTTCAACAATTCTTGAAGAAAGGAAAGGCTTTTTCGCTAATGCTGACAACACTGGGTAAGCTGTTCCACCACAGAGACACCGCTGCAGGGAAACAAATTTCTCTCTTTGGGCTGCTCCTCTGTCTGTGTTTCTACACGCATGCATATTCATGTAGCCCTCCTCGTCTCCCTCTCCTCTCCTCTCCTCTCCTCTCCTCTCCTCCCCTCCCCTCCCTCTCCCTCTCCCCTGATGGGTTTGTCTGTGAGCTACTCTGGTAAAGCGTCTCTTTCTCTAAAGCCTCCAACCATCCATCAGGAAAATGCAAATCACACCATCAAGAGGCATGTTGTGCGACTTTTACAACAGACAAGGACAAAAACGCATCAACTAAACATGAGCGATGGCTACTACATGATGTGCAAGTGTACTTATACACTTGTACTTCATGTTATGACAGATGCGTGTCAGCAGGAGGTCTTTGAGCCAAGTCTCTCCTGGTGTCTGTTGTGAGAGGTTGACTCTGGTGCATCTCTGTAAGAGGTCTACTTACATGATCACATTTATTCTGAAGGAATACAGTACTTGACTTTGCCAGGAAATCGCTTTGCCTCTCCTAGCATGATGTCAAGGTTATTTCAAGTAGAATAACTGTTATTCTATTTTTTTATATTTCTGAGAGGCTATCTTTTCGATGGTCTTCCGAGAATAACCTACCGTGTTGTGAAAATACCAACCTACTGTATGCGAAATTGAATCAGTTTTCTATCTTGTTCACAAAATTACAGTGACATCACTAATAACCTTCAAACATCTGCGACAGCAAAAAAAAAAAAATTCAGTTGTTTAGCTGTTGTTGTTTTTTTTCTTAGAATCCCTTGGCTTTCCATCAGTGGGTGTGTATTGAACCTAGATGAAGGTGCTTGCCCCCATTCAGCAGAATAAGTGATCTCTTAACCCGCCCTCTCCCTTTCTCCCCGTGGTCATTTGGGAAACAGCTGCTATAGGGAGCCAATGCCATCGATCACGCTACTCACCACACTCTCGGTGTCACTCCCTCCACTCCGGCCCAGGACGCTGTGGACATGTGCACTGACGTGTTCGGCCACCTCATCCAATCCTCATTAGGGAATATCCTGTCAGCCAGCAGAAGGGAGAGGACGGGGCATTTCATATAAGCTGAATCTAGAATCGGATGCCTATTTCCGGAACACTATTAGGGATGTGGACACGGGATACCATTATTACTGGTCTTCGACGATCTGTCTGTGCATGAGGCTCAACTGACAACAGACACAAGTAGGGCAAGGTGCTCACCACCACATAGGGATAATGGCTTTTATTCCCAAGTAGCATGCAGGCTGTTGATGAAAACACATAGATGTGTTGTGGACTGTGCTGTTGGTAGCTTTGGATCAAAGTATCTGATGAAAGAGCAACAACAAATTGAGCCATCGTTTGGATGCAGTAAATAGAAAACAACACTTTCTTCAGCTGGTTTCAACAGAGTGTCACACTGTGTTAGCCCAGTTCTAGAAATGCATTTGCAGCAGCAGCATGATGTCCGGGACAAACTCAACTAGGACTTTGCCTCTGGAACATTGCAGAACCGCAGAAACAGCTTGGTCTGATGGCCCCTTGGGCAAGGCCCTTAACTCTCCATCCTGCCCCGGGGTTGACGCCGGGCCTTCAGAGAGGCCCCGTGCTGCTCGCCAGGCTGTCTCTGCCGGCCCTTTGTCTTCCCCGGTCTTCCTGCAGGACATCGCGTCAGAGGAGAATACAGTTCTAATCTCATCTAATCTGTCCTTGTTGCATAAAAAGTTATTTGGAAAATTGTTGGTGTCGTTACATGACTCTGCACTGTATCATTTTACTGTCATCTGATGCAGTGGCTTTGGTTTAAGGCATTGGTGTATGTATCTCCATTTATATCTGTCTCGCTTTGCATGACATGAGAGTCATTTCATTGAAGGTTAATGGCTGTATTTATGAGAGGACATTCTGATACCAGATGAAACAGAAATTATAATGCAAATTCTCCCACTTCGGCCAAGTTCTAGTTCCCCTTGGTGATTGTCATTCATATGATAAAATGTGCACTCGCTCACCCAAAAAGCAAAAAACATTGTTCATCATTTATAGATTTATTGAGTGGACCCTTTTCTTTATACATTCTTTCTACAGGTATTGTGTGCAGACAGAGAAAGCACACACATAGTGGATGAAAGAAACAGCCCTTTACTCTCTGTGTCTGCAGGATGTCCTCAGTGACTACTACCTCTCTCCTCCACTTATCAGGCCTCATCCCTTCTTTTACTGTTTCTATTGATCCCTCTCTCCCTCCCTCTGCCCAGGCTCAGGCGAGTGAAAGGGCTAAATAGGACCATTTCCTATGGAGAGGGATTGCGCTAACCAACGGCGTTTATTAGTTCGCTCGGCCTTTGAATTATGCAGTTGTTTTCCTCTTTAACACTGCATAGGGGGAAGGCGAAATTATTCCACTGCACTACATTTTCTTCTCCCTTTTCTGCTTGCTTTCTATCTCTCTCTCTATCTCTCTCTTTCTCTCGCTCTCTCTTCATCTTCTCTTTGCAGGCATGCTAAGGGGCTGATGTGGAAACATAGACAGATGTTGGTGAATAAGAGATGTGAGGACACAGGAAGTTAAAGGAGGGAAATACTTTTTGCCTCCTGTTTAATTCTGCGCTCAGACTCTTTCACTTTGTCACTCCTAAAAGGCCCCCTGAAATTCAATTCACTCCCAAGACTTCATCAAACTCGTCTCTGGCTGAATACTGTGAGGTGGAAGATACTTGCCGTCCTCTCGCGCCGCCTATTTGGTGCTTCTCATCTCGATTCTAAATCAGACAAGGTCTCCGACTTCCATCTTGCTGTAGTGAGCCATGACCGGCGTATTCAGGGGTCATTAATGGGGAGACTGTTCAATCAGTAATGCTCTGGCGTCCCATGGAATTAAAGAAGAAGCAATCACTGGCAGAGGACTATTACATGCAGTCAGCAGATTTCACACATCTATAACTGTACACTCTTTTCAGATGGGGCATGAGATGATTCCAAATTTGTGACTCTGTGTGTGTGTGTTTGTGTGTGTGTGTGTGTGTGTATGTGTATGTGTGTGTGTGTGTGTGTGTGTGTGTGTCTCTCTCTCTCTCTCTCTCTCTCTCTGTGTGTGTGTGTGTGTGTGTGTGTGTGTGTGTTTGTGTGTGTGCTCCAATGTATGTGTGGTAATATATGCACTACACCTTCACTCTGAATGTGAGAGAGAGTGAAAAGTAAAAAAGAAAGGACACAAGGAAAGAGTGTTAAAGACAAGAGTACCTGCTGCTTGCACATTTTGTTAAATTAGAATTGCTGTAAATAATGATTTTCTCAAAGGGCTGTAATGAGTCCAAAAGATAGTACCTTAATTGCCATTAGAAAAGACCATGTTTTACATTAAGGACCATTACAGAAGAGCTCTAAAATCAATACAGTTCATTACTGTAAAAGTGAAGTTCAGTGCTTAGGCCCCAAGCACTTGTTGCATTATTTCCCACCCCAGTGATTCAGTGGTCTGTGTGGTCTTTGATGCTGCGGCAACTCTGCGGTTAAACTCTGTGGTGAAGTGGTCAGTCGTTTTCTAATTCATTAAGCAACACTCCAGACATTGCCTCTTGGGTTTGAATTGTAAAATAGAACAAGTAGCTCTTTACAAAAGCACTGCTTGGAATCTTAAACCGATTTGATGACCTGCTCTTGCACTGTAAGTATCAGTCAGCATGGGGTTACAACACAGGGAACAGATTTTTAAACAAAACGATCTGTTAATCAGTGGCTCTTGGCATTCTACTGCAAAAAAGTCCTGATGAATAACTTAGTACTTGTTGCCATGGCACTTTGAGGCTGAGTGTTTTTCTTAATGATTTTCAGTACCTAGTGAGTGGAATGAGACACTCAATTCCATCTGATCACTGAAGAGTCGTTTGAAGAGCCCATTCTTTTAAGATCATCTGCCATTACAGAAATGTTGTTTTTTCCAATATGTTCCTGCTGTTTTATTAGTTGCTATGTAAAATCAGGTAGTTCACCGCCTCTGTTTTGTAAAGCCACCGTCTGATATTTCAACCCTCAAATGGGCCAACAAGCCACCACAAACCAATCTACTAAAGTAAGACAGGAGGGATTGAGCAGAGAACCAATTATCCTTTTCCATTTAGTTTTGATAATTATTCTTATTGCAAGATAACAAAAACAGGCCTTTTTGGGTTTTTATAGCCTCAGTAAATTGGTTTGTTATGATGAATTCTTCCCTTTCAGGGCTACTGACATTACTGGGATGGAACACCCACATTGGCAGTGGACTGACCTGCTTAGGCTGCTGTGCTTGCATCTGTCTGCTCTGATATAAATCTAAATCTTATCACCGCCAAAACTTATACATGTGCATATAATGAATCTAAACCTTCTGCAAGATTCGTTCCAGATCATTGCATCTCCATAGTAAGGCATCATTAAAAATAGCAGCTTTAAACTCATTTGACTGCCACAGTGACATACAGTGGAGGATAATGGAGTCTGTGGCGTTGCTGTTATATGCCCTGTACTTTGGGAGTGCGCTATGTAACCTTGTTGTTGCGGGAAGGTTTTAAGACCTTTCTCATCAGTTTTAGACAAATTGGGTGCCCTCTTCATGCTAAATGGGTACCAAATGCGTTGAAAATTGATGAAAAGGGCAATCGAAAAATGATTTAAAGGCATTGTTGAAGGCTCCACACAGAGCAGTTCAGCACGCTGGTAAGAAATAGCAAAAGAAAAGCGCCATCTCTGCACAGCCATTTTTAATACTCCCATATGCAAGCCAAGCCTCCCTTTGTTTCCTGCTACAGTACATCTAATCAATAGACTAAAACAAATGAAAACATCGAGAGCACCCTTAGGAGTTACGTTCAAGTGTTATTATACCGCAACACCGTGGAAATTTGTTCAGCACACAGCACTCCGCCAAACAAATGAATGTCAAATGGCATGCTGATGTCAGTGAGTGAGTTGTCAAACAAAGAGGTGGATTTATTATTTTTCTTATGATAATAATTTCCAGAATATTAGCCTCAGCGTGTAAGCCGCAGGACAGCGATTCGTGCTAACAAAAGCACTCCCACGTGTTAACGGTATAGTTTATTAAACACTACTCTATTGGGTCTCGTGCCCGCACATTAGGCCTACCCAATAGCCCTCTGAGTCAGAATCAGATTGGGTTTTAAGCAGAACAAACAATGAGATATGAGGAACACATTCCCATTTATAGCCACCCATGTACTAACCTCATAACTGAAGATATTTTGCTAAATCACTGCATGAAGCTCAGTTAATAGTCTGGAAATTACAGTTGCCCTTGGGTTGCTGCTGTGACTATGAATGTGTGCTATGCTGTGAATCTCTATTGTGTGTGTGTGTGTGCTGCTGTGACTATGAATCTCTATTGTGTGTGTGTGTGTGTGTGTGTGTGTTTCCTTTTCACACTTTAGTGGATGATTCTCCAAGTACACTGTCAAGAGTGTATACATATTTGGAAGTAAGATAGCAAATGGTTACTTTTAAAGTGTCACTTGAGCGTAATTATATACAGCATAATTATATACAATCTCTCTGCACAAGGACACCACAGTACAGTATAGTGTCAGCGAGGCTGAAAAACATCATTGCACATGCACTTCACATAAAATATAAAGTTAATGTAGGATACTCTGGGAAACTGGTGACAAGAACGTACAGTACACCCCTAGAAAGACAGATATCATTCTGTTAAAGCCTGCACTTATTTTGTCATGGCCATCACAACTCTCAGCCAGGAGCATAACGCCATCAGGCAGTTGACCCGCCACCCACCATTCAAACTCAATGGGTACTGGCAGCTGAGACCAAGCTGACAACTCCAAACACCACCTCTCAGCTTTTCACCAAAAACCGCTAAAATCGAGTGGCAGTGGTAGCACAAGTCGAACGGTGTCACTTTAAGGATGCAAATTCTGTTAAAGACTGTCAGGCCTCCCTGCTGTTGCTGAAGCGTGGGAGCCGGAGTCCTGGTTTTTGATGGAGGTTTGCGAGGGACTGGCAGCAAACAGCTTGAAGCATCTGTGGCGCTTGACATCTGAGGTTGAAGATGAATGACGTTTTAACAGCATTTTAACATCCCTCCACACACACTCAAGCAACTTATTACTGTGGTAGAGGGGATTGTGTAGTTATTCCCGGCAGCTCTCACTCTTTGTCGCGCCTGTTTTATTAAGAAGGGCTGACATTAATGAGACAATTTTGGGCCTTGGCACCAAGAGCTGCTATCTAAGGCTGACACGTTTCATTTGCAAGGCTTTATATTATTATTGTGTAAGCCACCATGGGAGATCCAACGATTCAATCCCCCATGTACCAACAGTCATTGTTAGATGTTAAGTCTAGTCATAACTTCACATAAAAGAAAGCTTAGAGGACAAGGACATCTCAGACACTAAAGGCCCTCTCTTATGACTGGCACATCACAGCGCCAGGCGCAACACAATATTTCTTTGCTAGTTTGTGACTAAGGAAGTTGTCATCTTCCTGTTCAGTGCACACTTCTTTTGACTGGCGTATTGTGGCACCAGGCGTGACAGAACTGTCTTTGCTGGTTTGTGGCCAACGCAGTCATCTTCATCCTACCAGACGGGCAGGCTGTCTTTAAATATCAAATGAGCTTGTGCGCCCACAGGTGTTTCAGTGAAAAAACAAGGTGTGGTCAGGAACATCGATCACACAGTACTATTTTGACGCTACTGAAAATGTCACTGATCAAGAAAAACCTGGTCTAGAGTAAAAGGCACAGTATTTCCAGCCATGTGCTTCAGACCACACATTTCAAGAACTGTGGGGGGGGGGGGACTGATAGAGGATAGCATGAGTTACCCATTTCATTGATAGGCTTCTGTGTGTGCAAGACTGAGAGAGTGGAGTTGGGGGAGGACTGTCAGACTGGGTGATGGATGGCAGGAGGCTAAAGGAAAAAGTCGCTCCCTCCGAGGCCTGTGTTGCTGGAGCAGACATGTCGGGTCCCGGGGGAGCGTTTGTAGCTGCTGCTGTTTGAGATGCAGCCACCGGTCCAGCAGCCACGCTTCCCGGATTCCGGTTTCAGCCCGAGGGGAACGCGGACGTCGTGGAGCACGGGAGGGACAGTTGTGCTGAGTGAGCCACGGCGCTCACACCGTCAACCTTCATCTAAAAACATTAAGCAAGAGTCCGTTTAAACAGATCCCTTGAGCCCGTGGCTCGTATATGACAAGCGACGATATGGGTCTGGACTGATTTGCTGACTCATCATCCATACATCAGAGCTGAAGCTTTGTCCAACCTTTTCACCCAGATCTCCATATTTATGTAATCTCTGTCAGAATACCGCAGTCTGCATTTATCTCACAGATCTGAGTCACTATAATCCTACTTTGGAGCGTTGTATTATTATGCAGATGTAAATCTAACGCAGCATGCAGCTGTTGCTGTTAACACACAGGGATTACATTAAGTCCATTCATTAATGAGATTACAGGTCTCACCATTGAACAGTAAATGATTGCAGACTCCCGTGTTCCCGTGCTCAGCCTCTTTCTTTAGTGTATGACTCTTAAGAGAAGAAAAGACATCTCCCTCCTGGTGGGAAGGTTCTAGAGAATGTGATTACTGTACAACCCCAAAAAAGCTTTGATTTCCCCCAACGTCCCTCAATGGCCTGCTTTGTTCTCTGACGCGCCTTTGATGGAGGGGGGGGGGGTGTTGCTGGAGAAGCAGATTCTTGGGTATAGCTCTGCTGCAGCAAGCAGATCTCGGCGGCGAGGAGTGGAGTGCAGTGGAGAGTTGTTTGCACCGAGCTGTCAGGAGCAGGTGAGATGTAGAGCACTCCTCTGCCCTCGATGGAGCTCCTCATCAGGGCTTAGCTGAGCCGACACCGGGGCAGGAGAGGCCAGAGCAGTGCGGAAACAAGAGGACGGGGGAGGAGAGGTGCAGGAGGAATTCAAAATGTACAGCCAGTTAAGACCGGTGAACATCTGTATGTATGGACGGACACACAAACAAGCAAACAAACAAACAAACAAATAAATAAACAGACAAACAAACACAAGGCTCTCTAGAGACATTCAACCCCTCAGGCAGAGCTGCACCAGAAGAGTGAACCACCTGCCCAGATAAGTCTCACCCATGCTGGCAATACAGTTGAGAAGTGTATGCTAGACACAAGCAAGTGACAGAACTGTGTCACACACCAAGTCATTTATGGAGACAGAAACACCCAAGAGTCACATCAGTTGTCCTCTCCATGCAAACAGAAATGAAATCAGAGAGAGAGGGAGACAGTGTTTCTTTACAATAAAGTTTATTTTCTTTGAATGCTAAACATTTTGTTATCCTGTAGGAGTTAATTACATAAATATAAAAGTACAATCATTAGTATAAATGTGCAACTTGCAACCAGAATCGATTTGCATACATTATAATCAATGGTACATCACAATGCAGGCAACATGGGAACTCTGTCACGGGAACACGACAGAGGAGATGGGTGAGCCGTGGTCCCAACTCAAGGAAAATCAGGGAGTAGATTGCCGAGCCAAACAACCAGGTGAAACGAAAATAGTCTCAGGCTCCCGAAAAAAAGAAATAAAAATCAATTTTGAATAATGCAGACTAAATCCAACAAGGTGACCTGCAAATGGCATCCTATTAGGGATATACAGCAGTGCTGGCCTTCATGCTACAGCTAATGGCGAATCACTGGGACTCTGTGCACGAGGAGCAGTTATGGACCATTGGTTATCCGAACTGCCCTTCCAGCTACAGTTTCAGCGCAACCAAATAAGTCAAGGTGCCTCAACCCAATGCCATGCCAACTTCTGATGAGCCATTTAGGCTGTCACCGAGAGGAACAGCCCATTCAATGACCAATCACATTCAAGGGTGAAACAACAATCAGGATGTGTGGCTGGAAGTTCAATTTAAATATTAAACACTAGTAATATTTGACATGTTCAAAAAGTAAGACAGGCTTTATTTATTATTCATTTATTAACTTGAAATGAAAGTAACTAAACCCAATTCTTTCGTTTCAGCATACTTTGTCCACGCTTTATCAAATCGAAACTGCCTTGATGTGTACACGCTGTATTAATAAGTTTACAGTGTGTGTGTGTATGATAACATATTTTCCTCTCGCTAGTCAAATCATCTTCAATCATTTTGAATGAAAGACTATGTGAGCAGTGAACAGATGTTGCCGGAGAAACTGGCACAACTTACAGAGGCAATATGTCCAGGAACATACTGTAACATAATCACCACACTGTCCACCTGTGGGGAATAGCTGGTTGTATGGAGTGGATTTTTTTTGGTTATGATAGAAGATATTACAGCATGCAATTTGATTTCATCATTTAGTCAATAAAAATCCAACGTTTTGGGATTTTTCCAAATCCAATCTAAGGTTGAGCTATCCAGGTTTGACTAATGAATCTACCAGGAGACTGAATTACATACCACAATCCAAGCTTATTAAAAAAATGCAATTTACAATTTTATTAGTAGTCCCTTTAGTTCATTAAAATCAGAACTTTTTTCAAACCTGCAAAAGTAACACATTTAATACTCTCTGGCGTTTGCTTTGTCTGGTCATAATGGGTATGACATGCTTATCAAAGCCTAATGAATTCTTTGATCATTCTGTTGGCTCAGGATTTCAGTTTGTCTTCACATCTTTTCTGTCTCATACAATTTCTCAGAAGGTAATTAACCTGCTTGGTAAATTTAAAATTCTGTTTGTCCTGCCACCACCCTGTAGATCATATTAAATCCCCAGACAAACTGAATCTAATATTACATTTACATGAAGACATTTGGAAGAACTGTCTCTTGCATTGACAAGACAAGGGGGCTGGGAAGAATAATTAGGCAATGACATTTTGGACTCTTCTGGCTTTAATATTGCTGTAGTAGATTGACAACAGGCATGATGTATCTACACTGACTGCTAAGGAATTAGCAGTTGAGAGAAATAAATGCTTGAACTGATAATAAGACCAAGGGCAGAATGGCACTCACAAACATGTACATATTCCCATGCCTCCCCACTCCTTCCACAGAAGAAATGGCGGACCTCAGGACAGTTGTATCCATTGCAATCAATGGAGATAAATTTTGCAAAATGCAAAATGATTGTATTATACAGAATAAACCAACTATACACATAACAAACAGATTCTGGTCAAGGTTTGAGATCTCTCAGTACTGTACTGTATATGCAATGGAGGAAATAAGGCAATTGATAACAAGCCATGCATTTAAATGGACCATCTTGAATTTAAATATTATGTTTATGCCTAATGTTGTAAAAGGTTGATGCATAAACAGGCTTGTGAACACATGTAGGCTGTTTCTGTGTTGTAATCTAAGGGTGTTTACAGTATAGGACTCTATGATGAGATGTGTGTAAGTACTGTATTCCAGTGGACTGGGTTTAACCTCGCTCAACATAACCCAAGCATCACTATGTATGTATTCATTTTCTGTGCCAGTAATCCCTAGTTCTCTCTCTCTTTCAGTATTCCCAACACACACACACACACACACACACACACACACACACACACACACACACACACACACACTATTTCACCTGCATGCAGACAATCACCCCCTTCCTGCCAGCACAAGGCCAGTCACATCATGGGTACTCCACATGGGACAGGAACCAACCGACAGGAACAACCATCAAACTCTCCCCTTCTCACAGCAGTCCGACAGGAAACACTCTTGTTTTGGGACGCCCCAAAGTCAACACACAGGAGTTCTCTCTCCAACAATCTCACAGAAGCACAAATCACACCCAGCATGCAGCACGCTGTAAGGACCCCACGATTGTTATAACATGATCGACAGTATCTGAACATTTGTGACAGTGGAGGTCCTTTGTCACTGACTGGGGTGTGTTGTGGATGCTCCACATGTGATAGAAGTATCACACACTGGGTACAATGTTCTTCTAAGGGACACGATGCTGTGTCTATGTGATCTGCTATACATACACATATACATATGTAACTACAAGAAGCATCCATGTTAACCAACATGTGGTTAAAAACACAAACATTGAGCACAGTGACTGTGCCCCCTTTCCCTTTTGTCTGATATTTTGTACACGTTTATAAAAATATATACTTATAGGAGGTTTTTTTTCTAAATATACAAGTATATCTCATATGGCTTAACCATAACTGGCATGCAGGAAACTACACCAAGCCTGAAGTTTCGACTACCTGAGGTTTTTTTTTCGTCTTTTCTTTCGTTGCTTTTCTTCCAGTAAGCAAAAAAAGAGTACAACGTAAAATATTCTCGTCCGTCTGCGCGGATGCTTAGAAAAACAGAATAGCTATATTTAATCCCTTGGCCTCCTCGCAGCGTTCATCTTTCTGGTTGCTCCCCCGTGGCTATTTACAATGTCAGTATTGTTGTTGTGGCTGTTTCTTTTTCCCCCCCTTACTCTCTTCCACTGGCGAGTGATGGTTGATAAGTGTGGCAGGGACTCTGGGATGGGTGAATCTGTGAGGGGACTGTTGAGCTTAGGCAGGCAGGCGGGCGGGCGGGCAGGGAGAGAGGCGTGGGTGGCTCCAGAGGGAGGGAGGGAGGGAGGAGGGTCGGGGCCCGGGGAGGGCTGAGCTCTTGGCAGAGAGGCTGAAGACTGAGAGAGGGAGACTGGACTAATGGGAAACTACACAGCCTGCTCCAACTGCTCTCTGGGTCTCTCTCTCTCTCTGGGTCTCTCTCTCTGTGTGTGTGTGTTAATCTTTTCTTCTTAAAGACAAGCCCTGTGTCTTCTTCTCATACCAATCTCTCCCCTGGATTTCTTTCAGTCATTCTTTTTTATTCATATCTATTCCTCTCTTTACCACTAACTCAATTTCACCCCATCCCTCCTTTATCTTTCTCTAATGCTCCCTCTCTCTTTCTCTCTCTCTCTCTGTCTCATCCACTTTCTCCCTCTCTCTCTCTGACTGTGATTCTGCCTGAAACGCTGATTTTTCCTCTCTGCTCGTTGTTATTCTTTGCCGCTGCCTACCTCACACATCGCATCGTTAACACATCTCTTGTGTCTGCTGTCTTTCTTTCCTATTTTTACGGCCTGTTTTCTGGCAAAAAGAACAACGCAAGGTCACTGATTGCAGCACGCAAGACCAACATCGCTTCCTACACAGACAGCCTCTACATTACAATGTGCCCACACAAGCGGTGTGTAAATCACAGAGAGGAGAATCACTTTGTGCACATTTAGATCCAAAACACATGCGGATCTTCTCTTTGGTGCCTCAGAACATAATACTCTCTTTTTGAATCACTTTTTTTGTCAAACAGCAACAGGCCGGACATATTTGGCACTAAATGGAAAGATGACTCAAATCTGACTTGTCATTTTCTGTCTCATCTTGTTCTGACTCAAGTTTTTAAAGATGAATTATAAGCTACATTCATGGAAATGGGTCTTATTTTTGTAGTCTTTCTATATATGGATTATCGTCATGGGTTTCGTGACATTTTGCCCTGTCCTCAGAGAGGGCTATGAAAGAGGCTTGGGTCATGTTCCCCTTTCGTGTCTCTTCAATTTCAAGTCACCATCTTTACAACTTTAGGAACTAATGTCTTGGCTCTACGTACTCCCAGGCAATGAAGTACAATAATTGTGTGAATATTTCAATTAGAACATTTGTTCCTTTTTCCTATATTTGGCAAACTTGCTGATTGAAACATATGCTGTGGATTGAAACATACTGTATGTGTGAAACATCACAGCTTGCCAAAGCCTGACACAGTTCAGAAACACTGGATCATTTGTGAAACATAATTACCCATTTACCACTTCAAAAATGTCAAAGCCTTTTCTAGTTTTTCCGACTAGAAAGTAGAAGCCTCCACTGAGAGCTAATGGTCGTAGTTATAAAAGGTAAATGAGAGACACCACGTTCCATTGAAATTTAGATTACACCATCGATTCCCCTTCCAGATGCTTTTGTCAGACTTTTGTGAAAGCAAAGATGTTTGCCAATTAAAACAAATGTGTCCGCCATTACAAGAATCCTATTCCCCCATTTCACAAATTCAAAACGTCCGAGAGAACCCTTCCAACCTCTGCCAAGGAATGATAAATAATCTGACCAAAAGTGCAGATGGAATGCAAAATTACAGACAACCTCCTTTCACTGATTGGGGATTTACTTTGAGAGAGAGAGAGAGAGAGAGAGAGAGAGAGAGAGAGATGAGATGGTTAGCTGAGGGAGCTGGAGGACAAGGCGGCTACCTCGTGCCAAATGATTTAATTACTCGGCCTAATCAATTTTATGCTGTGCATAGCAAGAAGGACTCCATGGGGACGCAGTGATCAATGGGTCCGAGATGTGATGGGTAAAGTGTGTGGGCGTCGCCAATCAGTGTAGATCCTGGACCAAGGCAGCCAGTTAAGTAATATAGCAGCTTGAACTGTGACACTTGTGTTTCCAAAAGTTGTTCAGGTATATGGCTTTAGTGATGGATGTCTGTCTGATATGTATTGAATGTACTTCACTGGACTTGAAGCTTAAACCTTTCTGAATGGTAGTATGGAACTACTGAAGATAGGCCACTGTTATTTCGCAATCATGTAAAGCAGTTCATTCTAACTAGCAACTGGGGGTGGTGTAGGGTGTTTAGATGGCTTGCATGCATAGTCTAAGTAGAAAAGTCTAGCGATGAACCTCTGTGTTTTCAACATGGTGTATGAGAACATACTTATACACACCATTGTACACACCATTACCATACCAGCATTATATCATTCTGCCAATATAATCAATGCCATGATCCTCCATTAATTAACCCTTCTATTGTGTTAGGGTCAAAATTGACCCGTTTTCAAGTTTGACTGTGTAAAAAGTACACTTTTCTTTTTTGTCCTGGAATGAGGCTTCATCTAATCCTCAGACACACCTATTTAAATGCAGCAAAATTAATTTTCACAATTTTAGTAAATTCTAAAGGTCTCAAAAAAAAAAAGTTACTTCTGTGATGTTACGGGTCCAAAATGACCCGGCAGAGAATACTGGCTGTTGTATGCATCACTTCAAAGCTATGGGTTGCTCTGAGGATCAATTATGGCTCACATCACCAACACACACACACACACACACACACACACACACACACACACACACACACACACACACACACACGCACGCACACACACGCGCACACACACACACACACGCACGCACTCACACGCATGCACAGACACACACACGCGTACACGCACGCACACACACGCACACACACACACGCACGCACACACACACGCACACATGCACACGCACACACACACGCGCACACACATACACACACACACGCGCGCGCACACAGGTGCACGCACACACATGTACACACACATACGCACACCCACACGCATGCACACACACACACGCGCGCACACGCATGCACAGACACACACATGCGCACACACACACGCACGCACACACACACACACGCACACACATGCGCGCGCACACACATACACACACGCGCGCGCACACACGTGCACGCACACACACACCTACACACACACACACACACCTTCACACACACACACACACACACACACACACACACACACACACACACACACAGGCCTCTTTCACATGCACAGACAGAGACCCACAGAAACACACGCATACAGGTGCACACACACACCACCCCCCACGTGAACTCAAACTTTTTTGCAGCATACATTGTTTATCAACATTCGCTCATATAAAGAGGGTTTGGGTGGGATATTATCAGTTGAATTCTGTAGGAGTATCAGTCAACATGAGCAAAAGGTATACTGTTTATGAGGCGCTGGATCATATATTTGGTAATGATGGTGATCCTGAGGATAGAGGGCAAAGTGAAGCTGAGGAGGATGTGTCTGAGGATGAGGATGACGTTCAGTATGACCCTGAACAAGACCAAACATCTGATGAGGAGGACCCAGATGTCACAGATGATCAAAGAGAGGTTTTCAAGTCAAGAAAAGGTGACATTTCATGGTTATCAAGCCCTCTTCAAACCCAATCCAGGGCATCGACAGAGAAAATCCTCAGAATGACTCCAGGGCCTACTAGATACGCTGTGTCACACGCCCAAGACATCAAGTCAGCGTTTGAACTGTTCTTTACACGACCTATTCAGAATATCCTACTTGAGATGACCAACATGGAAGAGAGAAGAGTGTTTGGTGATAGCTGGACAGAGAAACACAGCTCGATGCCTACATGGGACTGTTGCTTCTTGCGGGGGTATACAGATCCTGTAATGAAGCTACGGCCAGCTTATGGGATAGAGGTAATTGGTATGGTTAAATAAAAGTTGGTTTTATGGAAAAAAAAATACTTGCTTTCTTTATCCTACCATTTATCTATGCGGGTCCGTTTTGACCCGAAACACCAAAGATGTCACTATTGTTAATAATTTTAAATAATAATAATAATTTTTAAAAAATTTTTTGGTAGGTGTACTCTAATATTAGTTTATAACACATTTACAGTTTATTATTACTCATTCTATAAGATAAAGAAATATATTTAGTGAATTTAAACAGTTTTTGCAATCAAAAACGAGTGGTATATTTTAAAATAATGTGTCTGTGGAGCAAACTAAAAACAATTCACACACTGATTCCATTTATATGAATACATACTAAGCCAGCAATTAGCTGAAAAACAAAATTTGAAGAAAACTGGTGATTTTAAGCATTTGAAAGCATTTTAAAATCATGGGTCCAAATGGACCCGCTAACACCACAGGTGTAAACAGCTTTCTAACACAATAGAAGGGTTAAATTAAATGAGTGGAGATAATTGGCTTAGGTCAAAGTTCCTTTATGTGAACGGACAATGTTATATAAGCACTGGGCGTGTATTGCGGTGGCTTGGGAGTCGGAGCTGTGATGTATTGGGGGCACCACCATTTTGTCCTGAGGCTTTTACACTGTGCTCTCTCTGTGCTCTTGGGACATGAGAGAATGTGCGTCATCTCCTCAGGTTACAGGGGTTTCGGTAGGATCACGCTATCCTACACATCAGTCATAGACACACCAGCAGCGGTTTCTAATGAAAGTATCCAAAACAGTTCATGCAGAACATGCTCCACCGTTGATCTTTACAAGGCAAACTCAGGATGTATGTTTGTCATGTCTTTCTTTTTTTTTTTTTCTTTAAGAAATTAAAAAAAAGTTCATTACAAAGCTTGGCTCTATCCTTTAGGAGAGGTGTCTACGGTGTTGCGATACAATTGAAACTGTTCTTGTTGTTTAAGAGTTAGGAATAAATAAATGAATAAATAAACAAATAAATAAGGGAGTGCTCCATGCCTGTAGGTTTTTAGTAGGGGGGGGATTCCTCTCGGTCACTAGTTACTGGTCTCAGCCAGTCTGTTGTTCATGATGCCAAGGGCCCCCACGCCGCCCGAGAAGCCGTTCTGTCGCGAGCCGCCGCCCACTGTCCGGGGGTAGCCGTTGGCCGTCTCGGACAGCTGCTTCTGCATGAGGGCCAGCGACACCTTGTTGGAGGCGGCCAAGTCCCGCATGGAGATCATCTCCCCCGATAGCCGCCGGCCCTCCGTGTCGCTGTCGCCGTGCCCGTCCGAGTCGTTGCCGCGGCTGATATGGCTGCAGCGGATGCGCGAGCCGGGCCGTATGGCGTTCCGCCGGCCCAGGAAGGCGTTGGGCTTGTTGCAGCGCTGGCAGCACACCTTGCTGAGGATCCAGTTGAGCACCTGCTTGATGACGATGGAGATGACGTTGAAGAGCGAGTAGATGCAGCAGACGCCCAGCAGGATGAAGAGGAAGTTGGCCAGGCGGTAGAGCGCCTGGTGGTCGTACGCGGCGTTCTGGCTGCTCACCAGGTCGCCGAAGCCGATGGTGCTGAAGGTGACGAAGCAGAAGTAGAGCGAGTCCAGGTAGGCCCAGCCCTCCACGGGCGTGTACATGGCGGAGGCGCAGCAGGAGATGACGATGGCCGACAGGCCCAGGATCAGCATCACGTAGTAGACGGACGGCTTCCAGCCGGGGAGCGCGCTCACGGCGAAGTCCGTCGAGATGCCCGGCGGCAGGAGCCCGCTGTTGCGCATCCGCCGCAGCCGGATGGCCTTCATGACCACGGCCAGGAGCGTGATGATGCGCTCCAGGAAGAGGTTAAAGAAGAGGATGGTGGCGGCGCAGCCCAGCAGGCCGTAGAAGATGAGGAACACCCTGCCGGCCACTGTCACTGGCGTGGTCATCCCAAAGCCTGTAGAGGAGGAGAGGAGCAGAGGAGAGGAAGAGAGTAGAGGAGAGGGGGAGGAAAAGAGGAGGAGATGACAGGAGAGAAGGAGGAGAGTAAAGGAGAGAGAGAGAGGACATAGGAGATGAAAGGAAAGAAGGGGGGAAAGAGGAGGAGAGCAGAGCAGAGGAGATGAGAGTGAGTTAAAACAGGCTTAATCCTTGAATGAGCAAGCTGTGTAAGCTTGAGTTCCTGTGGCAACATTGGCAGAGCAACATGCTGGTAATGCCAAGGTCATGAATTCACAGCTCAGAAGCTCAGCACCCAAAACAACTCCAACACACCTTTATCGCGCCTTAAAGGTACACTGTGCAAGATTTTCACCTTCACGAAGCCGATTTGATGGTAAACAAACTTGTAATAGGCAAATCGTTCACCTAGCATAGCTATAGCATAGTCGTAGCGAGTGCCTACCGACAAAACCATCCATGCAACTTAGACTACGGTGACCAGATGTCCGAGATCAAAAATGTGGGGAAAAAAGGGACATTTTCACTTTGACTATGAATCTGATTGATATAAATACAAGTTTTATCTTCAAAAAACACGGACATACTGTACTGTAGGTACTTTTTCTGTATTTTCCTGGGGACCGGCAACCAAAAACAGGGACTGTCCCCTGAAACTGAGGACGTCTGGTCACCCTGCTTTAGACATAGTTTTTGTCTGCTGTTAATCTTTCACCTCCTCAACAAAAACATTTGCACTGTATAGAGGGGGGACGAGTTGCGAGAAGTTTGCTATTTACAATTGCAGAGTAATATATAAATACATTGCGACTATAGAGGGAGCTCTGCAATCACCAAAAATACCTAAACCGGCATAGTGTTGCTTTAAAATCGCCTTCAAAAGGATTAAAGGGTCATGGCTAAATATAGGGAGAGAAAGAAATGGAGGGGACATTGTTATTCATGTAGAAATAAACAATGGTAAACAAATTAGCCTAATCTAAAAAGCTGAATGCGAGTGTAAACAATTTAGCTAAGCACCCTAAATTATTAAAATATCCTCTGGTGATACACGAATTAGCTCTCTCTCTTGCCCACTCTCACTAGATGGGAGTTGTGTTTTTGTGACTCGCAGTCAGATAGAGTATATCAGGCAGTTGCAGCAATGGGACCTGCATGGGCCTGCGCTGTGGAGAGTGGCGAGGAATGTGTGTGTGTGTGTGTGTGTGTGTGTGTGTGTGCGTGTGTGTGTGTGTGTGTGTGTGTGTGTGCGTGTGTTTGTGTGTGTGTGCATGTGTGTGTGTGTGCGTGCATGGAAGTGTGTTTGTGTGTGTGGTGTGTGAGGGGAATGGGAGATGGAAAGGTCGTAGAGGAGGACTGGCCTATGGGTCTTCAGCTCTGTGAGAACACCCATCACCATCACCACCACCACCAGCGTCACCAGTGTCATCACCCCCCCCCCCCCCCTCCCCCCTCCCCAGCAGACAGGGGTCAGAGGAGAACGCCTGACTCTGCAGCTCTGCAGCAGGAGCATTAGCTGATGAGCTGGAGTGAGGGAGGTGGAGGTGCAGGTGGAGGTGCAGGTGGAGGTGCTGGGGCAGGGGGTGAGGGGTGAATCACCGTCATCCTTCAGTTCACTGAATGCAAAGGCCTACTGCAAGGCCCTTCAATTTCAATATAAATCAAACAGTAATCGGAGAACACATACAAGAAATGACTACTGGATGTAACAGGGCTTTTGATCATTTAGGGGCCTCAAACATACACACATCCAACTCAATATGACACTCAGTCTGAGCAAATGAATCGGATTAAATAACACTCTTTTTTTTAACTGAACAGATTGTTCAGATAAAAAATTGTCAAAATGGCAAAATTGCAATATATTTTGTCTGTACACAAATATCTGGAGCTGTACTTGGGCATGATATTTTGGACTTGATCCCAGTGTAGCCAAAACATGCCCTGCCTGACCATCTCCTGACCTCATGACACCATGTTCTCTATCTAGACATGACAAAGTTTTGTTCAGACACAACTACACACACACACGCACACGCGCACGCACACGCACACGCACACACAAACACAAACAAACTCTAACAAATGCATTGTCAAATGACACAGCATAGGCCTAATCCTCAACTCTCACATAATCTCACACTCCTCATTCCAAGATTGTCATCTGGCATCCTGTTTAATTTGTGAAGCATCACTAACTTCGTTAAGCACTCAGCAGTGTAAAGCATGCACGATCTCAGGAACATCCCACAGAGCTTTTAAACGGTCTGAAAGATAGCAGACGTACCATAAAAACATCTAGATCTTTCCCGAAAGGCAATGAGCCTTTATCTCATCTGTTATTGTACACACACTGCATGACGATTGTTGCTGATTACATAGGCTTAGTCATAGCGGCTCGCCTTGCAAAACCGAGCAGGTGCTTCCACATGAATGGTGAGTGCACATGTGCTATCTCTCCGAGCCAGAGGCCTCTTCTGTCTAATGACTCAAAATTGCTTCCCAGAAAGTTCGACTCGAAAATTCGGAGCTTGACACCTGCCCTGGCCCCGATAAGAGACTCACTAACCTTGCGTGAGGCGGTTGAATTAAGACGCTGCTTAATAAAGCGATCCTCTCCTCCGCCTTTCCCTAGGCCTGGCATTTGTTGAAAGGGGGAAACAAGGTTAAGTTCGGAGGCGCACAAACAACACACCCTTCTGCCCGGGTTCTCATTACAGCTTGAGTAACCACGGGCACGAGTCATTGATTTTCGTGTGCCGTTTTCGAAGCCATTACCTCAGACCAAAGTGTCAGGAGACGTTAGGGGAGGGCGGGATGGAAACATGAAGCGAAAGAGACGGCTATGGTCTTCACCTGAGCCGCCCAAGGTTGAGAGTTGCATCCCTGAGAGATTTGGTTTAGCAGGCTTTTTACTAAACACTTTGTGACTCAAAGCCTCATCGCATACCGTTAGATTTATAAGAACCCATGCTTTACGATCTTGTCCCCTCTCCTGTCTCCTCTGAAAGGCAATCGCTTTTAATATCCGTTACAGAGAGAAAGAGCCAATGGTCGGCATAAGGCAAGCCAGGTGACGCAACATAATGCGATCCAGAAAAAAATGTAACTACACTTGACATCATTTTCCACAAGCTGAAGAAAGACTTCACTTGTTCAGAACGCAGTCTTTCCAACCCAGCTGGGATGAATCAAAATCTGGCATTCGAACAGCAGAGGAGCAAGCCTCCCTCTATTACTAACATTGACGATGAAGGGAAATGTATTTATTAGCGTCCACTTAGGCTTGCATGCAAATGAAATCAGGCTCGAATGCTTAATGGCTGTCATGAGTATAATTAAACCCCGGCGGGTGCAAGCAGAGGGAAAAGATGGGAATTCCATTATTATTGTTAATTACGAGGCCTTTGACTCTATGAGTATGGAGACCTACAACTTCACGCACAGGCAAGTAGTGGAAAGAATGAATGATCTGATGTAGATTACAGTTTACATGCAGTGTATCAAGTAACGCCAATTAAGCCTTCCTATGAAATGAGTAATGCTGAATAATAATGGGTATGGTTATGCCAATAACCAACTGTTAGAACTTCCCCTACACACACAAACACTGGGCACTGATATCATATGACCAAGAGCTGTAATTCTGTAATTCAAATCAAACCCATCTATTCAATTCAGATGGCTGTGTGGTGTCACAAGATAACTAAAGCTATTTGTATCCTTTGCAGGGAGCAGCAAACAGTGTTAAATGAGTTTCTGAAACTCCGTCAGGAGAAGATGACTTTACTGGAAGATTGTTCTTCAGGGCCGTTTGTAATTGATTGATTATGCCATCTTGGGTCAGTACACTTTGACTGCGCTGACAGACCGTAGCCAATTGTATTATGTATTGATGGCGTGCACAGACCTGTGTGCTCTGTGGCTCTTCAATGGCACCTAAATGCTCTTCTGTCTCTGCCGGTCCTCCACTCATTTTCAGCTAAATGGCAGATAAGAGGGCTTTTATGAGCCGCATCTCAGTGAAAATGGCTACGCCCCCACAGTTTATCTTCCTGCTTGACTGCATGCAAAAATAATCAGAGTTCAAAAGACAAAATGGCCCCGGGAAAGTGTGTGCGTATGTCTATGAGTGTGTGTGTGTGTGTGTGTGTGTGTGTGTGTGTGTGTGTGTGTGTGTGTGTGTTGGGGGGCAATAAAGCTACACCTAAAAATAAACAAATGCTAT
>NC_085011.1:8909125-8941625 GCF_963854185.1 Sardina pilchardus
AAGGAACCACCATGGAGAGAGGGGAGTTCTGGGGGAAACCTGTCCTGTGTGCTTCTCCCCCAACCCTCAGGTGCCGTCTAAAGGGGCATTCGTATCAGGATAAGCAGGGCCATGGCAGAGGACATCTCCAGTGGACAGAGTGGGATGGCACTGAGAGAGAGTGAGAGTGAGAGATTGAGGTGGATGCCTCAGCTGTGCTGTAATGATTAGGGTCCATACGCTCAATGGTCCCCCTGGGATTCAATTTAATTCACACTGATGTAAGCCCCCTGAGTCGACCATGTTTGTGTCCTCCTGCTATATTTAGAGAGGTCATGTCTTGAATGAAGGTTGAGAATCCCAAGGACACACTTGCCTTCATTTTCGTAATGTGCCAAAAAATCATTAATGTGTTTTTACGGAAGAGTCTGGAGACCAAGGTGGAAGGAAGGGCACTGTGCAATGCATTGTTCAACACTTGCCATTCGATACAATAGTCCTTACTTAAATTATATAGCCATTAGAGATAGCTATAATCAGATGAGCTTGTCATTTCGTTTTAGAATCATATCAATTCGAATAACCCAGGCTGTTCAGGCAACACCTTAAAAGTAACAAAAAGAATGATTGATAAAACATGGTGTCTGATGATTGTAACTCACCTATAGTTGACACCACTGTCCCAACAAAGTAAAAAGCTCCTGTAAAATCCCATCTTGGTCTTAAAGAATCAACTCGAATGCCGGCGGCGATAGCAGCCTCGTAGTCCCGGAGGAGAGCGTTCAGATCCTGCAGGCTGATGTTGAATGTCTCGCTGAAGTTGAAAAGTGCCTTGTTCCAGCGCCCGTGGGCTTGGAGCTCCGAGGGCCTCTCGACTGCGGAAAACACCGCAGCACCGCAAAGCAAGTAGAGTATAATTAGGATGGCGAGAAGCAAGAAGCGGCCGTTGTCTTCGTTTAGGTGAAGGGAGCGGCAGCCTTGCAGTCGCAGTCCAGACATTATCCAAATTTCAGCACCACCAGCGCAGGGGACAGCGACCAGCTCAGCATAGACGGAGGGAACGACATTCGCTTGGATCACACTTAAGTAGCTTACCTTGTTCCTCCCCAAAGTGTTATGTTCATAGACAGAACAATAATAGTACAGTACACTACTTCTTAGATTGCTTAGTCTACATTATAATTTAGTACGCCTATGTCATACCGCTATGGTTGAACGCTCACACCACTTGTAGGTTTATTTGTTAAAAATCAATACTTTTCTCTCATGCCGGAAAGAGTCCTATCATATCCTTAGTTATCCCTCGGTTCCAGTTGATCACCGTACAATGCAAAATTGTTCGTGATGGTTACAAATCCAAGAGGAATTTCAAAGTGTTGTTGTTGTTAAATCCACTATGAATAAAAAAAAAAAACGGTCCTCGCAATGTTATTGAAGTCAGCTGAGTTGATGTCTCCCCCTTTACCATCTAGCGTGCCACCAATGAATTGACCGCCAGTTCATCCTTTGCTTCGCTGCACCAAATAGTCTCCCCAGAAATCATGCCAGTTTTGGTCGCAAGGAATTCAACCCGTTCAATGAAATTATTTGTTTGAAAAAAAGAAAAAAGATAGTTGCGCTTCACTGGTCAGGTTACGTTTATTTATCATTCACATTTGTAAATTCCTCTCTTTTCCCACAAACTCCCTGTGTATCTCTGGCGGGATCTATGATGCGGATATAATGCGCAGCCTGGTATCCAAATGTAGACGGTTTCGTCTGTTGCAGTAAATATTACATCCCGTAACGAAACTCACCGTCATCCGGAGTCCAGCGCCAGGCTTGCCTCTCCCATACCAGTCAACAGGCAAGCGGTGAAAAACACCGAAAAGAGCGAGACTTTCTTAAAAATTCAATTCAGAACGCATGTGTTCGGATACTTGCGTCTGATTGCAAAGCAACACAATCGCGCCCCTTGCTTCCATGAAGTGAAGTGAACTCGTTGGAGAAAGCGAGTAATCTCACACGGTGTAGGGTACAAAAGATCGCCTTCCCTCCTACCGCTCCAAATGTGTGTCTTGGCCGAAATCCAAGGGCACTCGCAGTCCAGCGACATGGTTCATGATAGCCTATCGCTAGTAGTTTGAACCAACTCTTCTGTTGTTTGCGATAATTGGTGTTAATGTGACACCGTGATACTGCACCTTGTCTTCTGAGTTGTGTGGGACTGACATGGATCAGATGAGAGACCCTGCGCTCTCAAAAGACAGAATCAACGTGTTGCGTTGTCCCTCATATCTCTGTCAGACTTTCTCTCCAGAAAAGCCGTTTTGAAATAAGTCAAACTGATGAAGGCGCATCTCTCTCCTCCTCTCTCTTCCCCTCTCTCTCTCACACACTCTCTCTTTCTCTCTCTCTCTCTCGCTCTCTCTCTGTCTCTGTCTCTTGCGTTCAGAGCCAAAGGCGTTCCCAAATGCGCAAAAAGATACGCTTGGTTGGCAAGTGTGGCACAACCATTTGAAATTACTATGTGAAAGAAGGTTAAAATGAAGAGCGTGAGACACCAAGACAGAAGTAAGAATATCAAAATAATCTGATCAATTTCACAGGTCCGCCCGAGGTTACAATGTTGATCTGCAGTGATTTGATTTACCGTGTCTGACGGTGGAATACTTTCAATAGAATAGACGTCAGTTGACAAGCCTCATTTCATTTTTAAAGTAAAATTAAAATGATCAATAGTCAATGGGCAATCGTTGAATCTAAATGGCACATCTAACCCCGAGCATAATTGACCAGTGCTTTCAGCGCAGATCAATGTCACTCATTGGCAGGTTATTTAGAACATACACACAATCATATCTATAGGTCATAGAAACATATGGCTCAGTTTTAAATGTAGGGACATTGGATAAAAAATACCCCCAACAAATAAAAGCTTGCATAAGCAATGTTTATCTTCTGTAGCCTTCTCAAGGAGGGAAATAATTGTGGATCACAGGAGGGCAGTCCAGCAAATTAATGAAAATAGCTGAATCAATTATGTAATTAAAATGCCTTATCAAATAAACAGCAGAAGGCACTATGAGACTATTTGCTCTACTTCTTTTGATGTCTGCAGTATATTACTCACAGTGTGTGAAATTAGCCTTGGATGCCCAGCCACATTACAGGCTAAACAGCACTAAGAGGAATGGCTGGAGGGTGGAGATGGCAGAGGGCATTTCAAAGCAGACTCCTATGCCAGGATCGGTGCCTTACCTTGGGCCAGGCTTTTGTCTGGGGCTGGAGGGGGAATTAATTAGACTGCTGAGGGATGAGAGGCACAAGAGCTACAACAAGGAGCGAGTCGTCTCTGATTGGTCCCCAGACCCCGGTCTCATTACCCCATACCACCTTATCTCGCTCCCATTGACTGCTCATGAGGAAAACCCCATCACCAGGCAAAGAGAGACGCCTTTGAAGAACAAATACAGATATCAAATGGCCGGGCAGACGGTAATTACCCTATTCGTTTATCACTTCACATCTTTCAGGTAAGATAACCACACACAAATGCACACACACTCTCTCTCTCTCTCTCTCTCACACACACACACACACACACACTTTAATGGACAGTGGTGTGTGCAGACTGAAGTGAATGATGTGATAATGTTTGTGTACTGGACAGTGCTGATTCAACAGAATCTTGGCTATAGCTCCAGCCTGTGCATATCGCCAGCGGCTCCGATGACTCAGAGATGATGGGTGACAAAAACCCCTCTAACAAACCCAAATTACGAGAGTATCAATGCATCATTTCCAGTCAATTAAAAACAAACTATGCATGTACAATATATTGTAATAATTGTGTGTATGATTTCAAAATAATCAAATAAGTACCATTTACTGTATGATAGTGGAATTATCTACAAATACAAACGCTCCAATGGTGCAGCTGAGAGAGAATTCTGGCTCAGCGTATGGAGCAGATGCCTTTAGATCAGAGCCTAGTTCACGTCAGGCTGATCTTGGCTGCAGGTTACAAAACACTGAACCATCAACGGCTCCCACTGGCAGGAAATAATGCCTTGCGTGGCAGCCTCCACCGCCGGCAGATGATGGGGCATAAAAGTTCAGCCATTAGAGTGCTCTCGGTGTAGAAGTACCGTGTAAGTGTGGGCCGTTCACCATTTACCTGCCAAGAGGTCCACATAGTGGTATCTAGAGAAGAGGGGGATCTCACCTTGTGGAGTGAGCTGATGGGGCATGTTGGCAGCCTCTGTGACAGAACCAATGTGCATACAGAATCCATGGATGAACATTATCTGGAAATCTGGAATCTGAAAAAAAGAGAACACAAACATCTATTCACATCCTGTCTTGTGTGTTGTGGAGGGAGGGAGGGGGGGGGGGTGGTGGGGCAGCTGGCAGACTTCAAACTTGTCTGGTGTCAGTTTTTGTCTATGCTTATGTCTTTGTTCATGTGGCAGAGTAGGCAGAATGGACTCCTAGCATATGTCAGCGTCAATCGCCTGTCAGGCATCACTCCGCAAGATGCACTTCCTTATTAATTACATAAGAACAAAGCGTTACACCCCCTGAGAGAGACAGCGAGAGAGAGAGAGAGGCAGAGAGGCAGAGAGAGAGAGAGAGAACAGGAGACTACCACAGAGAGAGAGAGAGAGAACAGGAGACTACCACAGAGAGAGAGAGAGAGAAAGACAGAGAGAGAGATAACTGGAGACTACCGCAGAGAGAGAGAGAGAGAGAGAGAGAGAGAGAGAGAGAGAGAGAGAGAGAGAGAGAGAGAGAGAGAGAGAGAGAGAGAGAGAAAAGAGTAGTGGTACAGGAGTATTGATCCAGGAGCTGTTGTGAAGTGTCCGGTGGTGTGGAAATAACCCTTGGCGTGGGGCCATGGTGAGAAAGAGAACGAGCAACGGAGCCTGAGGCAAATGATTGGCCGTTCACCAGCTGAGCGCCATGTCTCAGGACTCGCCGTGGACTCATCCTCATGGGGTCAAGGGTTAGCCTAGCGTGAACACATCAATGAGTTGCTGAAGTCCTGTGCGTGTCAATAGATTTGCGTTCTTGCTGACGGAATCAAATTCAACTGCCTTTTATATT
The DNA here is from genome assembly GCF_963854185.1 of Sardina pilchardus. Taxonomy (NCBI): domain Eukaryota; kingdom Metazoa; phylum Chordata; class Actinopteri; order Clupeiformes; family Clupeidae; genus Sardina; species Sardina pilchardus. Next base: position 8,914,193 of record NC_085011.1, read on the forward strand.
AGTAGTTAGTAATAATGTACCACAGATCAAAATAACTATAAATTAATCTTTCAAAGTTATATTTCCCTTTACTGCCAGCAAGCTGTTCCTGGTAGATGTATAATGGTTCATTCAATTAGGCGTGAGTACTTTCAATCTGTTTTAATCTCCATGATGGTGAACACACACATGCACACGTAAAAACATATGCTTGTACGCAGTGTGAGTGTTAATTGTTATGTCAGTCACTTCTTATACTTTATTTTCATTCTTCAAGACTCATCAATTATCCATGAGATGAGTCTTCTGTACACATGATGACAGGAATACCAATGGAGGTGTTCTGCCTGGCATCTTTAATGTGACAAAAAACCCTTAGATAGGATCTTCCTTTCAGTTTAGTTTTAAAGCCTGTTCAGTTCAGATTTAGTGAATTCTAAGAAATATGTAGACAAACAACCGTGAGGGATGGAGGAACAAGATATATTTCAAGGCAGGTGAAGAACACAGAGGTCTCCTGACACCTAACACATTGGGCCCTCCACTCCTGGCATTCTTCACACGGGCACGACTTGTTAAGTCATTCAGCAGTCCAAGCACAGCTCGCAGGTCTCTTGAATGTGTTCTGGCTGGAAAATTTCATTTTATTAACTCGCGGATCAGGGTCAAACCTGGTCAAACCACCCACACCCTCCGGCAAGTGGAGGTCGAGGAGTGCATTTCCTTTCCAGGGAATTGGTGACGGTCCTGGCCAAATTGGGATTCGGGCCTCCTGAGGGCCTATTAAGAAAAGCTTGTTTCCCTCTTTTTTTGGTCAATAACACGCAGGAGCAAGCAGCAGATGGCTGTGATGGCACCTCAGGCAGAAGGGGGTGCGCTGGAATTCAGCCTCTTGATTAGACATATTGATCACTTTTCTTTGATTTCTTTACGTTCTCTTGGAAGCGTACATCCACAAAGAAAGAGTGAGGACGACTAACTCCCTGGGGGGGAAAGCTTCCATGCCATTTGTCTTGCTTGCAGATAGATAATTTAACAGTGGCCTCCAACATGAAGCACTGGCAGTCATTCAAACCAATACATGCTCACATCATTCAAAAATGTATGAAAAATCATACGGAAATTTTAATAATGACCTTTCAAGCATACATTGATATGAGCACATTTGCCATTACAGTTTCATTTTGAAATTCCATACTGGATCGAAGCAAGCCTGGGGCAGCCTTTAATGAAAAACATGAAAAGCACACACACAAGCACACACACACACACACACACACACACACACAGAGTGTACAGGATGCAGCAAATATGACACCACATTCAAGATATAACACTCTACATTTAAAGCAACTCTTGGAGCAGCCTGGTGCAGACTCATCAGCCCAGTCAATGCACAGCCTTACCCTGCCTGGCCATGTGCTGTACTGCTCTGTGGCTTTATCAAAGAGCTGCCCCAGAAAACAAATTTATCAGTGGAGCAAGTGAGAGAAAAAAAAAAAAAAAACTTGAATGTGCTCTCATTCTCTCTCCAAGCTCACGCGGTTTAGTCACACAGTGTTCGCTCTGTTTGAATCGAGGCTTTTTGAGAGTCACCATTACCCAAAAGCACCTTGCTTGCCCTAGCTGCAGCGTATGTGTGATGTATGTCATTAGGACCGGGTCGTCCTGTCTAGTGCCTGTTCTGAAAGCGATGAATGACCCACTACTGACAACACCCTGCTCAGAGCTGTCTCTTCCTCTTCTAACGAAAAGAACTACTTGGAAATAGAGTACACACCACTGCTGTCAGATGTGTTAGGGTAAGCAGACTGTCTGTTCTTCTGCATACCGTGTACTACGTATTTGTATAAAATATGACCATGTATTTTATACACATTACACATTATACTGTATACATGAATGACATGATACATCTCTTTGTGGCTGAGGCCACGAGATGTTTAGGAACCTTTTCCATTTCATGGTGTCATGTCTGTGGTTCAGCCCCTGGCCTCAGCCACTCATCTGTCATGGGGGTGTCCCAGGGCCGGCCCTCGCTGGACATGATAATTACATGGTGGACTGCTCCACTAACCGCACCACTCAGGGAGCTGGGCGGCTGCCTCATCACCATCACTCTCTCTCTCTCTCTCTCTCTCTCTCTCTCTTTTTTTTTTAAATGAGGGAGCCTTTCATCTCGGAATGAGAGACACAGGCCATGGGAGAACTAACGCAGGGAATTCTCCCGCTCAAGCATCTGAAAACGCCAACGGAGACATTTGTCGAGACGCTGTGCGACAGCAATTGGAAGTGAAATTATCGGTGAGGACATGGATTCCGAGTCAAATGTCTGAGAGGAAAAGGTAATAAAGGCCACTGGTGCCATATTTTCCAGACCTTACATCAAACTGTCATCTGGAAAAAAAACTTCAGTGGGGCTTTTTGTTTTTGTTCTGCCAGTACCACGAGGAACACTTAATGTGCAGTCAACACTCATCATGTTATTTTTCCCCACCAGGAGGGTTGTGTACAGGCCCTCAGACTCAAAGCAACTCTAAAGTCAACTCCGATTACCTGTGCCTAGCCACTTCATGTGTGGAGCACAGCAGCCTTTTATCCGACAGACCTCCCCAGAACAGAGAGGCCAAAACCTGTCCAACCAGCTGACTTTCCAGGAGCAATTCTAGTATTTCTTTTCTTTGACATCTCCCCTGGGTTAAGGTGACCAGATTCCTATAGTATCCAAAAAAGCTACAGTATACATCCCAGTATAAAATCCTGTCTCAGCTCTTTGAATGGATTGGTTATCTGGTAAATGCAGTGTTCAAGTACATTGTTTCCTCTAATGTGGTCCCTGTTGACCAGATATATTCGTACGGTTGTTGTCTCTTTGCATTTGTAATATTTTGCTACTTTCTTTGTCCTACACAAATAAATTGAGGATATTAAATCAGTGAGGCCACAACCGTCCCCCTTGTCAGCACAAATAAATACATCATTAGGTGAAACTGCTTTGAGTTTTCCTGCAGAATAAAACCAGCAGGCTCGGCGGCTAAAGCATTTCTTGTTGAACACCGTGGGCAGAGGCCTCCTCGTAGACTTCAACAGCTTCTAAACCTGCCACAGCTGTTCCCTGAGACAAAGCATGAGTCCCAAGAGAGACACGGCAGAATAAAGTGCTAGACAAACAAAGCATTACTTCCTGACAGGCCAAATGACGTGGTACAACACCACCAGGCGTGCTTTGGCTGTCTAATGGGCCCACGTAAGCACGGCTGGCTGAGCTCTCTAGGAAAAACCTAGCTCCTTTACTATGGAGTCTGTAATCTAACATACTCTGTGTGTGTGTGTGTGTGTGTGTGTGTGTGTGTGTGTGTGTGTGTGTGTGTGTGTGTGTGTGTGTATGTGTGTCAATATCTGTGGTATAATTAGAAATGTGAGAAGTTGCTCTTTACTCTTGTCTCTCTGCCTCTTTTGATGTTTGCCTTCATTAACATCAAGAAACTTCCACGCAGAAATCCCCAGCTATTTAGCATCTTACACCATCTGCATCATCACCACTGTGCCTATGTTTGTACTTCCCGACAGACCCTCACTCACTCTCAGCCTAAAACAGCTCCAGAGCGGCAGAGGATCCCTGGGTCTGCAAAGGAGGGGATACCCACCCAGGATAAAGCTCCAGCGAGGGACAGCATCGTGTTCGCGCAACGGCTGGCTGAGCTTCTGCGCTTCCTTCCTCACATGGTCCTGACCGAGGCCCCATGTATCTAAGGCTCCCTAAAGAGGCACATTTCACGGTCCACTGGCGCTACCCTAAAGCGCGGCTGTATGCATGCGGGAACTGGAGGCAGTGTTCCCTGTACCGGGGAGTTTATCACTCCGCAAATGTCGATTCTCAATTACGCCACCAGCAGCAAGCTTCAGATGCTACGACAGTGAGCCGCTACAGAGCTACCAGCACCGTATCTGCTGTCTTTAAGAAATAGAAGTATTAAGGGCACAGGGAGGAAGGGTAATTGAAGTCACTTCACTGAACCAATAACGTAATAAGGTTTTAACTTACTGGACAACCACTAGTTTCCTTTACAACTAAAGGATGTACAGTACTGTATGTATGCACCATGTGACATATAGCATTGTCAACATCATATTTTGACACTATAATGGCTAGAGGTCAAATAATCAACTTTATAAATGTGCATATAAATGTATAAGGTAATATATCCATTCATCATTCCTCATGCCTTGTGCATGCCTCCCTTCATATCCTCATATCCTTTGTCTAATCTTTTATATATTTTTTTCTACAAATCCTTTAATCCAAAATACCTACTTTTTAAAATAAATACCGTTTGTGACATTGCTTATACAGTTGTGTAGTTTATATGTTATGTGTATGTATTTTGTGTATGTACAAGGATGTTGAACAGGGTGTGTGTGTGTGTGTGTGTGTGTGTGTGTGTGTGTGTGTGTGTGTGTGTTTACAGTGTAAGTGTGAGTGTTCCTCGGCTCCGCTGGCAATACCAAAGATTCACTGTCACCCCTACTCCTGTCCCCACTTCTCTTTCCATTATGCTCTTCTACCTCCTCTCTCTCTCTCTCTCCTCTCTCTCTCAATCTCTCTCTGCTCTCCACTCTCTCTCTCTCGCTCTCTCTCTCAATCTCTCTGCTCCCCACTCTCTCTCTCTCTCTCTGCTCTCTCCTCTCTCTCTCTCTCTCCTCTCTCTCGCTCTCAATCTCTCTCTGCTCTCCTCTCTTTCCCTGTCTATGTCTCTTTTTCCTCTCCTCCTTCTTGTCCTCCTTGTCCTCCTTGTCCTCCTCCCCTCTCCTCCCGTGCTCAGCTGTCTAAGGGCCTCTCCAATTTAGATGCAGGTTAAAGATAGCTGCCCGACTCGCGCGTGTGCCAGCAAAAGATCTGAAAAAAAAAAGAGGAGCCATATCTGGAAACAGCAGGGCTGCGAGCGTCCAGCGGCACAAACAGGATCAGAGCAGCACAGATCTGTGTCTGGAGCTCTCCGCTGCGGTGTGGGCTGCCGGGGACTGGCTTTCAGCCTGACGCAGGGGTGACTGAGAGTGGGGAATTCTGGGACAGCTGGAGGTCCAGGTCAATGTTTTGGATCCAGTGTTCAGATATGCTCTGTGTGACCACCCTGATGATTTTTTTCCCCCCGAAATAGAACATTTTTAAATTCTACTAGCTAAATTCACCAATTTTTGCCTAGTTTGAAGAGTTTGAACAGCAAGGCTGAGGACAGCTTATGACTTGCAAGAGAAATTCAAATTGAGACATGGTTTCTCATATTTTATGTTCCCTATTACCTTGGTCATGCCAAATGATCAAATGTGTGTGTGTGACATGAGTGTCCACTTACATAGCTAACACTACTGGTCCAATTTAGTCAATGGTGCTGCATTTCACTGCATTCCGTACTGGAAAGGGCATTGTCAAGCAGGGGCGGCATATACTGTAGGACACCCCATCATGGCATCCTTTTCAAATGGTAGGGCAAATATAGGAAACTCCAAATATAGAACATTTTATAGGGTACCTTATAGGGCATTATATTACGTTTTCAACACAGAGGACACTCGCTAATACATTGAGTTTTCTCTGCTAAAGAGACAGATCCTCTGAACTTATTGCATGAAGGGGCATTCTAGAGGGCACTGAAATATATTTCCCATGAGAAGGCCAGCCAACTGAGTCTGTAATATTGGCGCTATAGGACATGGTAGTGATTTCCACAGATACCAGCCAGACTGAGCTTGATCACCACAGGCCAACTGAGCCAACACCGCTGTGTGAGAAAAAGATCTTTACATTACAGTGGCAGGGGAGACTGGCGACCTGGGCCTACTTCCATCAACTTTGCTGCATGACCACCGCATGACCGATGTAAGCCCTCGAAATCCCTCTCCCTGCTCATCCCATCACGCTGATCAGACACCACACACAGTCTTAGAATTATTACGCGCCAAGACAGAGAACAATGCAGACTATATATACTGTATGTATATGGTGAATGCAACGCAGTTTGAGGATTAGAACTAACTTGACATTTTATATTCCACTGGAGCCTGTTATTGTTTTGTGACAGAAAACCATAATCCCACCCTCTAAATAATTTCAAACAACGGCAATGTTGCCAGTGTTTGTCTGGGCGTTGCTAAACTCAAAGAGAGCAGAGAGAAATAGAGAGAGAAGGTGGGAGAATGTCTGTGAGTGAGAGAAAGAGAGAGAGAGAGGGTTGGAGAGAGACAGAGAGAGAGAGAGAGAGAGAGAGAGAGAGAGAAGGGGGTGTGGAGAGTGTTACAGAGAGATGTGTAAAAATATAGAGCTTCGTTGTTGGGAGTGGCAGTTTGGGGGTACATTGGGGAACAGAGCAGTCAATAGTGGAGAAATCCATCCTAACTCACACCATGTGTTTATGCATCTCAGTGGGGGGAGGAGGCACTGGATGTTCTCACAGTTAGACTCCTGCAAGGACACTGTGCACATCTCATAAATATCAGAAAGAGACGCGGCATGTGGAAAAACAGAAAGCCGAAAACTACATGACTGACATTTAAGAAAACATGTTTGTCTTGGGACAGCCAGAAATGTTAGATGAAAACTGCGGGTGCTTTATCTGTATGCTAAGCATGACGCTTTTCTTTCGTATAATTCAGAAACAAGACTAGAAGAAATTCTACGGAATGTGTTGCCTTAGGCATTTCAGATGGAACTAGAAATGCAATTCCAAGGAATTACCAGTGCATGAAAATGCAAAAATAGATAGATAATGTAGATATGGTTACTAAGGTATGCTAGGGTAAACATGGTGGTTGCATAGTTTACAGAGAGTTGATAGTGTGAAGGTAGACAGTTTAAAGATGAAACATTCCTGTTCTAACTTAACTAATGATTTCTATTCATGTTAAAATGTTGATTAGCTAACTTAGCTAATGATTTGTAGCAGTTACGTTAAAAATGCTAATTATGCTAGCAATGCTAACTTTACTACCAATGCTAACCAGGTTGATTAGCTAACTTAACCGATGATTTCTAGCAGTAATGCTAAAAATGCTAACTGTGCTAACAATGCTAACCAGGTTGATTAGCTAACTTAGTTAATGATTTTTTGCAGTTATGCTAAAAATGCTAACCATGCTAACTAGCTAACTTGCTAGTGAGGACTTTTATTTTGAAACATGTGTTGCTAAGGTATCCATGGTGGCCACTATCAGGAAACAAGAAGTTACTGCTAATTATGCTAGCAATGCTAACTTTACTAACAATGCTAACCAGGTTGATTAGCTAACTTAACCGATGATTTCTAGCAGAAATGCTAACTATGCTAACAATGCTAAATTTGCTAACAATGCTAACCAGGTTGATTAGCTAACTTAGTTGATGTTTTTTTGCAGTTATGCTAAAAATGCTAACAATGTTAACTATGCTAACCATGCTAACTAGCTAACTTGCTAGTGAGGACTTTTATTTTGAAACATGTGTTGCTAAGGTATCCATGGTGGCCACTATCAGGAAACAAGAAGTTACTGCAGTATAATCATGTTGGTTGCTATGGAAACGGTCATAAACACTTCATTTTAATGGTTGCTATGTTGGTTGCTAGGTACATGGAGGTTTCATGTAGTTGACTGGAGGCATAGTGGATGATAACTGACAGTTGGAATGGTTGAACAGTTCAATAGTTGAGTAGTTTCAATGGTTAAATGATTTAATAGTGTATTATTGCAGTGAGGACTTTTATTTTGAAACAGTTGTGGACAGAGGAAACAGTTAACAGGATATGTAGTCTTCACATTGTATGCTTAAAGCCTGAGAGAGAGAGAGGGCTGCTGCAGGTGGGGCTGGCCACCTGGCATAAGATTCTAATTGCTTAACAACCCGATTGTGATGTCATAGAGGCCAATGTTAAGTCTATGGGGGAATTTTTAATAGTTTTTAATTTATAGTTTAAAAAGTATAAAAGTTACAAAGTTAAAAAATACATTGCGCTGATGTCCTAAGCAAGACCTTCGTTACACAGTTTGAATGAAGTTTCTACGTTAAACGGTTCAAGCTGAATTGCGTGCGTTAGAAGAAGAATAATAAGAAGTAGTAGAAGAAGAAGAAGAAGCCTAGGGATAACAGTACAGTGCATTTTCATGCACTGTAATTATGTGCAATAATAAAAGCCTACTGCATCTCCAGATCTGATTTTACTGCAAGAACAGGGGGAAAAAAGCAGATTGAACAAGACAGCAATGCGACGCCAAGAGGACCCTCTCAGACACACCCACACAGGATTGCCCTGTGTGCCTCTGGTCCACATACTGTAAGAGGACAAATGGAGATCCTGATCGGTCATAAAGACTAAGGCCACCAGAGACGATGGCTTATGAAGGACCGGTGGGGCCACACTCATAGTGACACTCTGTAGTGCTGCTCTGGGTCTCAGAGGCGTTTACAGACACATACACAAAATGGACACACACACACACACACACACATATGCACACACATAAACACACACACACACACACACACACACATGCATACAAACCCACATGCATACACACACACACACACACATTTTTTTCTCTCTCACAAAAACACATACTTTTAAGTGCCAGCTGTATTACACAAGACCCTACTCACATTGTGGAAAATACTGCATATAGTTAAATAAAGGTGGATGAGACACACACTCACACACACACACACACACACACACACACACACACACACACACACACACACACACATGCTCTGGGAGACACATGCTCGTGATGATAAATTGTAGAATGCAGAATGCATTCCTTCTGCTGATGACACAACAGATAGTGCTTGAGGTCCATTATCATCATACATTCCTTTGTCATCGATTCACTGGTAGAAACACACAACCACCCACCCACACACACACACACACACACACACACACACACACACACACACACACACACACACACACACACACACACACACACACACACACACAGTGGTGTCTGTGAAGCGAAGATTATCTATCCGTGAGGATTAATAAAACTGTTTCATTGCCAAGATGCTACAAACACATTTGGATTGGTCCTCTGTTCTTTAGAATACCCACCCACACTTTATGCTATCGGAATTGAAGTGTAACACTTGTGTGGATTTGAACGTCTCGGTGTCACACAAGGGTCAGTTTAATTAGCCACAGTTGAGGAGATCTTCCGTGCCTCACATGGAAGTCAGTCATCTATTCCCAACCACGTGACCTTTCCAATCAGAACCAATCACCCACCCCCCCCCCCCCCCCCCACCCCACACACACACACACACACACACATGCACAGCCTTACGCATGTACACACCTTCCAGTGACTACAAAAATATTAACTGAATAAAAGTGTCTGCCCACTCAAACAGGTTCTCAAGGTTTTGCATATGGTATTTGCCCTTGTTATAAAACGAGTGATTCCTCCTTTTATAACAAACTTAAAATGAGGGTATTCATATTGCACGTATAATTACATGGTAGGGAACAGGCTAGTGCACAAATAAATGCATTTTACAGATAACACTGCCTCCCAATGCAGTGGCATTAAAAATGTATTATCTGGATAAATAGAACAATTTACAGGCCAATAGAAAAGCTAATCATGTTTGATAATAAGCTTTGATACAATTGTTGTGCTACTCTCAAATGCTGCCCTTGGCTAATGTGTCAAAATGTAAAAGGGTGAAATAAATATCATCTGCGTAAAGCTAATTGGGTGTGTAAACACAGAACAAAACAGCCATTCCCTCTTTCAATATGTTTCTGTCCATCTCTCTCCACCCTTTCACTGTTCCTCTGTTTCTCACAGACACAGGCACATCTGAACCAGACGAACCCATTGAACACACACACACACACACACACACACACGACCAAACTCTTTCAAGATCCCGTCTTGACGTGTTTTCACCTTTGGCCGCCGGGGTGGCTAGTGCTAGCGGAGCGGAGTGCTAGTGTTTGCCTCTGGGACGTTATCAGATTACTCTACTCTCTAGTCTCCTAATGGGATCTCCCCCCCCCCCCCCCCCCCCACACACACACACACCCTTCCACCCTGAGGAAGGCGAGCAGATAAAAGTAGTCATCCTCCACAGCCAACAGCACTGCTTTTAATTACCACCCCGGCACTGAGCAGGCCCACAGCAGCCGACAGGACAGGGACAACAACGGCTTTAAAATCCCCCCCCCCCACCCCTCCCCTGGAACACAAGGACCCCTTAGTGATACTGCGAGGCTTTAACGCCGGATGCGAGAATGTTTGTGTTTCAATGTGAGTGTTTCAAGGCAGCGAACTGTGCTTATAATGAGCTGCAGGTCAAGGCAGAGGTGTACTGTAATTAAGAGGAGAGCGAGCCTGGAGAGAAGTGACATGAGGGATCCGTTTTGATCCGTTTTACTCAAGCCCTCATCGAAGCATCTGTCTGACAACCATTTGACTAATTAAAAGCAGCTGTGTACTACTCACAAAGGTAGAGCTACACACAGACACAGATACACACACAGATACACATACACACACAATCAGATGCACACAGTACACTACACGCACAAACACACACTACACACACACTCACAGGCACATACATAACATGGCACAGTAGAGGTACAAATGATCCAGAGATATTGATATGGCTTTAATGATGCAGTGCAACCTCCTGCATCAATATTTAGATTCCAACACATCACACTATATACATCACACATTACCCTAGACACCTCACGGCGTGGCTGCCTGCCCAGAGACGACTTTCAGTCTGTTAAATAAACCAAGAGCGGGAAGGCAGTCAGGGGATGTTTACTGAGGAATGTTTACATGTGGATTACGGTACGATTCGACGGCATCCACTAGACGGCCAGTCCCTTGATGTCTCCCTCCCCATCCCCGCCCCCCTGCCCACCCCACTCCTACGTGTCCTCCTCCACCCAAACCCTCCTCCGCTGGTGTTGTCTCCTCTCTCCTGCATGCCACCGCTGATCTGAAGGGCAAACGTGGCCATGTTCTGATCTGCATGGACGGCGTGGTCTGCCGTGTGTGCCGTATCGCCGAGCCGAGCGCAACCTTTTGACAAGCGGAGCCGCGGCGACGTCACGCCAGAGATGTGTCGCCAGATGGCCCGGCAGCTGCCGCGAGCTCCAACGCGCTCGGTCTGATTTTCAGTAACGAGGGGACGTTGGAAAAAGACTGAAAAGAGACAGAGGCGGCGAGAGACAGGAATAAAGCAAGAGAGAGGAGGATATATAGGTAGATGGGGCGATAGAGAGGGAGAGGGAGAGGGAGAGAGGATCACCCGGTCGTAACGAACATTTTATCCTCCCCCGACGTGATGAATCTTTAATGGCGCGGTTTTGATACCCTCACACTCTCACGCCGCCCGTCGGAGTGGCCCCGTGAATTATTGCCATTAAACATTTCATTGAGAGGCAGAGTCATCTTTCTGCCACAGACACCCTGTTTAATCCAGTTTGCTTTTGTTTGCCTGAGGTAGCCGTGCAGGGGGGCGGGGTGGGTTTGGGAGGTGGAGGGGGTAAATACGTGCGCGTAGGCATAAAATAAATCGATGCGGCGAAGTCAGTCCATCCGCAGGGCCAGATTCATCATCGCTCGGGGTTCCGGCTCACGCGCTGCAGGTGGAAAGAAAAACTACGTATCCCAGGAGAGGGGATAGAGGGAGGGAAAAAAAGAGGAGGAATGTGCTTTTAAAGAAAAGGAGGTGGTATCCTCCAGGCAAAAGCTGCCGCTTCCTGAGTGAGTCATGGCCGGAAGGTAATGCATTGTGATAGCCTTGCACCTCAGGAGGGGGAGTGTACTTTAATTGGCTCTTACTGGTCACCCACAGCACACAGAGCGATCCTTACTTAGTCATTTGTACCCCTGTGTGTGAGTGTGTGTGCGTGTGTGTGTGTGTGTGTGTGTGTGTGTGTGTGCACATGTGTGGAGGTGGTGGTGGGGGCGGTAGGTGTGTGACCTTGGCCACAGTGGCGCGGCGGGAGCCTGTAACGGGTCTCGTGACTGCCGTTAAGCGTGAGTTCCGTGTGCGGTGCGAGCGTGGGGTCCGTGAGGCGCGGCGGCTCAGACGGATTGTTGTCATTACGCGCCGCCGGGCTGCTGGGGGCGTCGTCTAAATGGGCCCAAAGTATTACCTCACAATGGATTGGGCCCATCGCTCCCACGTACTGTACCTCTGGGTATTGAAGGGGAAGTGTCAGGGGGAGGCTAACGGAGGCCATCTACCTTCCCCTGTTATTCCACACTGGAGGCTTCATGTGAATCACACACACATACACATACACACACACACACACACACACACACACTCACAGACAGCTGCTGACCGCGCCATCACACAGTATGTTGATTCAAAACAGCAATCTTTGGAGGAATCACTGAATAATGAAGCCATTAGCTTTACCCAGCAGTGTTTGTTCTGCATCGCTTCTCCATCCTCTCACGCCACCTCCATCCCCCTCTGTCCTTCCGGGGGAGGGTGTGTGTGTGTGTGTGTGTGTGTGGGGGGGGGGGGGGGGGGGTTAGTGGAGGTCGGGGGCAAAATGGCAGGGAAGGGGTGGGGGTAGCATTCTGTTTCAAATGGATGAGTCCACCGTGAGATTTTTGCTCTGTATGACAGTTTCATTTTGTTGTTTCATCCAGCGGAACAGTTTCATTAGTGTGTGTGTGTGTGTGTGTGCTGTGTGCATTGTGGAGGGATGGTTATGACTGCCATATCCTGAACACTACTACACACGGCAACACACACTCTTTGTATGCGGTGACATTCCCTTTTCCACTCATTGCAGGCCTTCTCTCGGGATTCCATTTTCTAGGCGTTCCAAACTTCTGTAATTAAACTATGGCTTTCAATATCATATTAGAAGGATTGGAATGGCGACGTTGGTCTGTGTATAAAATGTCCAATTTTGCAGGGGACATCTGCTATGGCCAGCTTGTGTGACCGCAGTATGGAGGGCAGAACATTTTTAAAAAGTTAGTCAGAGAACACTTCCATCTGTTTGCCAGAGTGAAGCACTCGACTTAGTCTACGGGCTTATATACAACATAAACACAGAAGAAAATACCTGAGAAACATCAGAGGTGGCCAAGAATCCAGTCCCACTGGTTTCGTCCAGGTATCAGGCAGCTGGTGCTCTAAATAAAAATATGACACTTAATTTTCAACATACACTGATGAGAATGTTTTGAATGTTTAATCATTAAGAAGCCATTTTTTTGTCCAACACAATAGTTAAATGGTAATCAGAAAAGCTTTTGTCTTACCATTCTGGTCATCGGGCTGTTTGTCTGCTGATTGCCAAAGAAAAAATCCAGGGCCCTCTCTGGCCTCTCTCCCCCTCATCTGCCTCCCCCACTCCATTCTCTCCTGGATCCTTTCCCTCTCCTGGGCTCTCAGTGCCATTTTGTGATCTTCCTTCTGCTCTGGCAGGAGATCCTGGAGGTTTCTCCCGTCCTCCTCAAGAGCACAGAACTATTCCTCAAGCTCCTGCAGAGGCCCCACCCCCTTTTCCACTTTTCCACAGGTCTTCTTCGTCTCCTTGAAAGAGGTGATGTTCTCCTCCGTAAAAGAGGCCCTATCCTCCTGTTGCCTCTTTCCAGAGGTCTCCACCTCCATCCTTACCTCAGCTCTCTTCATGGTCAAATATTCCATTGGTTTACTTTATCCAGATTTCTACAATGGCAGAGCACATAAGGAGCTGTCATCATAACAAACATAAAAAAAAACACAGACTCATAATAAAGATTCACATCCATTAGCCTAAGAGGTCTCTGCAGTAGCCTGCCTTTTATGGTGGCCTGGATCTGCCCACCAAGATCTTCTTTCAGGGAGATCTAGTCTGGGAACCCAGGATCCGCAACATTTTCAATTGAACAAAATGTCCATATATACACAGTACATACTGTATAGCCTACTACTTAGCAGATTGTTCCATCTAGAGGATGAGTTTTAAAAATCTTCTAGAGTACTATCATACTTTCAGTGAAATGAGAGGTCAAGGCTAACAGGAAAGACGATGACTGGGGGACTAGATATGTTGTTTGACGTTGTACAGACAAGAGATAATGAACAGGCCAGCAGCTTGCCAGCACCTTGGACAGCGACCAAACCACAGCCCATAACAAAAGCACAGACACAGACGCAGGCATAACAAAAGAACACAAAACATTGTCTAGCGGTGCATGGATACAATGTTCGCAGGGCATGTCTGAGACCTGGGCGAGAAACGCAGATTGTGGACACAATCACCTAATCAGCTCCTCTGCACTGCCCACAGTCCACACACAACCACGGCACTGCAGTGGGTCGTAACACCTCCGTGACACTCATGGCTGTGAATACCAGTGAGTGCACTAACGAGAGTCCGTTTCATACCCATGTTTTCATTTAACAGCACGCGGAACTCTATGTCCCTGGGGAAATGAGTCTCCATTCCATGCTTTCTGATTATTTTGGCTACACCTCGGCGAGCTCACTGCCGCGGTGTTACGGAGGCGGTCGCTTTCCTACTGTGCCCCGTGCACTCTGACTAGAAGGCGCTTGAAGGCAATCTCTGGGGATCTGCGGGCTGTCTGACAGCCCCCCGGCGCCGGGAGAGGAGGACGACCGCCACATGGGATCATTAGAGAGGCAGCGCTCAGTCCTCTTGAGCTAATATGTGTCAAGGAGGAGTGGAGATTGATGGACAGAGTAAGATATGGGTAAGAGAGAGAGAGAGAGAGAGAGAGAGAGAGAGAGAGAGAAAGGGAGGGAAGGAGGGAGAGAGGGAAAGAGAGAGAAAGGGAGGGAAGGAGGGAGAGGGAGAAAGACAAAGGGTGGAGAGAGAGAGATTCTTTCCTGACTTCGGTAATCACCCAGGAGTATGTCTTACTCCTCTGTCTCATAATTACTGAGTTATTTGATGTCACTCTTTCTTCCATCTTTCTCTCAATCCCCCTTGACAATGCCTGTGTTGAATACCATATTGTCAACTGGGACCTGCAGTCTTGCTTTTATATAAAGACTTAGTCACAGAGCAGCTTCATCCCACGACCAAGACATCACATTATTTAGAACAGCCACAAAGAAGGCAATTCAGTCTTTTTTAATTTACGGAACACTCGACCTGAACGCACAAAACAGATGTGTTTGATGCTCTCGATTATAAGATGAATAAAACATCCACATCCCATTTACAAGGGGTGCTCTTTTAAACAACATGTCTAACTTGGGTAAATACACAACGAACAAGATTCAAGATTGAAAATGAATCACCAAATTAAGGCCTATCTAAGAGGCATTTAAATGTAGACATCTGTGGGGGCTTGTTGAACACGTGTTTAATGAGGTGGTCAGAGCAGTTGACTAAATGTGTGCACGGCAAACACTCAAGCTTGCTCGAGAGGAGATAGTCAAGAGAACAATATCATCCCATGATGGGAGTTCAGACTAGTGAAAAGTCAGAGTCTAAACATCCACATTCACAAACATTCACATGCTGAACCTGAACATTGTCCACCTATACACAACCCCCTACCTACCACAAGTCTGCAAGAACCCCCCCCCCCCCCCAGATTTAATTTCAACCCATTACTAAAGCCCCCCGCAATGTGCCACCAGGTGCAATCTAAAGGGCACGGCCCACTGCTGTCAGTTTAAGCCTGTGCTCCATCATGTGCCCCCAACAACGGCCAGGGCAGAGAATGACAGCTCCCATTACGGACACGGCTAAGGACACGGCTGAACAGCAGACAGTGACGTCGGAGGGAGCCAACACAACACATTAGGGGAGAGAGGGAGAGAGGAACGAGACCGAGAGAGCTGCCTTCCACAGATAAAAGAGCAGCTGTGACAATTCCTCTCCGGATCGATCGCCTCTGTCTTGGTTTGAGACTTTAAAGATCCTGACAAAGGACTCCGGCACCTCCTTTGAGCCGAACCCCCTACTGATTAGAGCACCCCTCCGGCCCCAGCTTCTGCTTGCCTGTGGCTTTTCAAACAACTTTTTTTTCTTCTCTACAGCATGTGGGGAAGGGTATCTATTTATGTCTCTATATAAAGCCTCTCAAATAACCTGAGGCTCTGAGATGGATGGGTGGCCTAAGTGGGCCTAAGCAACAGTAAGAAGGCGATAGAGGTCGATGCACTCCTGAAGGCCACTTTTACCGCTGAGACTAAGACACTAAATACTCATTCCACGCCGAGCAACTTGCTGAGCTGGCATGACTTCCGAAGTCAGTGATCTCTAAAGGCCATCGTCAGGTGAGGTTTGGATGGACTCTGGTTCAACTCCAGTTAGGAGAGAGCCAAGCTTGACCTTAAAAGGGTTCATTACTACAGAGCCCATTGCTAGTCTGTGGAGACATTTCTTTTTTTTTGGGGGGGGGGGGCTTTTATGTCTTTCATGACAGGACAGTGGAGAGTGACAGGAAGTGAATTGGAGAGAGAGCAGGGGTGGGATCCGGAACGAACCACGGGACGGGAATCGAACCCGGGTCGCCGGGATATGGTGCAGGTGCCCCGGCCAGTTGCACCACAGCTGGGGCCTGTGGAGACATGTCTAATCATTCATGGACTCACGATGCTTCAGCGCAAGCGGCTCTCTCCTCATTATGCGTGATCATCCTCGCGTTGTGCTCATTAGCAATGTGTCCACATACACTCCATCATCTGGACGGAGCCATTTATTACGTCCGTAAACAAGGAGTGGACGAGGGACTGGTTCCATAAACCACTCAACTCCACTAGCGCCCACAGCGCGGTAGGCATCCAATTGCACACACACACACACACACACACACACACACACACACACACACACACACACACACACACACACACACACACACAGTGCAGTAGGCATCCAATTGCCTACTATAGCTGCGTTACATATTTTACAGCCAAGAGACCAACACCAAGTATTTAAAATGCACTTCTTAGAGCAGTGAAATGATATATTATGTTTTGGAGGGTTGAGAGGAAAGAAAGAAAGAAAGAAAGAGAGAGAGAGAGAGAGAGAATCATAAAAATGAAGGAAATGTTGTATAAAGATTAACACTGTCCTCGGCTCAGACGGTGCAACGTCCATTTCGCAGCCTTTACAATATGTGCATACACTTGCAGCTACCGCCAACTCCCCTAAAAAAGGTGCCCTGGAGGGCCTTCAGAAGCACAGAGACGTGGATCATGCTCCTCTGAATCACACACGCCCGACCACCACTAAGCACTTAAAATAATGACACCACTCAAGAACATTACGCAACAAGGCTAGCCTAAGAATACGAGCCACGATGTTGTTCTTGGTTATTGTTAACATTCATCATCAGCATGCTGTTTTGTTCCAGGGGGCCCGGGGTTCGGCTGTTTTGAACACGTGTAGTCGCTTCGCCCTGTCCGACCTGCTTGTCCCTCTTCATCATCTCAGATGTGTCTGCTGGAACAAAGGAAACGTCAAATGTCCCCACGGGAAAGGGTACGGCATCAATCAATAACTTACCTTCAGCTCGGGAAAAAAAACAAAACAAGGTCCACCCCCGCCGCCGAGACAAAAGTGGGTTTTGAGTTTAATGTTATTAGGCAGTGTCATTAGAGAGTAAATACTTAACCGTGTTTTTGAGATGTGGCTGTTCGGATTATTACACGAGGAATGATATGACAAATTGAGCTGACAATGATGAAGCGGAGTAAACCCACCCCCTTGCTCCAGAGACTCCCTGTGGGCAGAAATAAAAAAACATTTTTTTCCCCTCTTCCGAAAGCAATCCTGGACAAAACAAAATACATTTGGACGCTGGTCAGCCACTCCAGTGTCTGGCTGATGCATTGATGTGGACACCCAAATGCGTTACGCAACGGACTGCTGTGTGGCTCTCGAAAAAAAAGCCAAGCACGTGCTTGACGGTTAGCGGCATCCACATCCCATTTTTCGCCCGCGCGACCGTTCGTGTGGTTAGAGTAGATCGGAAACCCGTGAAAGGAGGCCATGGTGAGCAGGTGTGAGTTCTAAGTAAAGGTGATTTCTTTGCTAAGCACTTTAAGTTGTTCACTTTCTCTTAAGGGAAAGCGAGGGCACCTCGCCCCAGTGGAAGCCTCTGACAGCACCTCCTGAACCACCAATTAAGAGGCAGTGTTCCCTTCTGTGAGTCTGTTGTTAGTGTCAAGGGGAAAGGGGCCCTGTTAGAACCGAGCCTCGGGGGGGGGGGGAAGACTACTAAGGGGAGAGGGGAGAAGGAAAAAAAAATCAATAAGGCAAGACCAGCGCGCTCTGCTATGTATAGTGTGTCCTCACTCCACCTCCCAAACTCCAACTCCTCCTTTGCTCTCCTCATTAACTTTGTTTCTCCGCCACCTTTGGGGAGGTGCTCCAGAGTTTGCTAATGATGATGGCTTCAGCTCTCGCTCACTCTCACTCTCGCTCTCTCTTTCTCTCTCTCTCTCTCTTTCTTTCTCTTGCTCTCTCTCTGCACCCTCTCTCTCTCTCCCTCCCTCCTTCTCATCTAGTAGGGAGTGAGCCATTTTAAGAGCTGTTACCTAACGCCCATCTAACTCCTGAATTCATTACCCGAATGGCTTGATGAAGAGTCATTCAATAGCTTTGTTTTTTTCATAACCTCTGCCTTCCTGCAGAGTTGGCGGCGGGGAGTTCCAGACAACTAAAATGAAAGTAATGTGTTCAGGGTGGCTTCAGGTACATTTGTGTGAAATGAACAGCAATTACCACAGAGGGAGCAAAGTGCATTTGGCATGAGACAAAAAAAAAAAGTTTCAGACTCTCTCTTAGAACCTCACTTCACTTCACCTCACCTCACCTCACCTCACAATGCTCAAATAGAGGAACACCCGTTCTTCTACAAATAAGGGGAGAGCTACAGGAGCAAGATTTCCCACACTATCCTAAGGCATCTTGTCCAATCACACATTTTTCAAACAGTGTGAAATCTGCTTAGAGTAACAGAGTATGTTTCATATTTCATATGCTCTATGAAGACTGAGGACAAAAAGGATCACTACTAGGTTATACCAATCTTGTGGAAAGACGGGAAGAAGGCTCATTTTAGAAAAATAGATTGAGACATTTGATGAGGTCATATAGGTTTAAATATCCAATAATCAAAATAACGGTTCATTGATTTCTCAGTAATTGGGATAGAAATTGAGTTAAAGTTAACATTTAATTAGTGATTTCTGCCATAGCGCATTTAATGCAGGAATACTGCAGGATTTGTAATTTCCCCAAATATAGTTCTTCAATGAACTTCAAACACTGCTGTTTACACAATTGTTTTTAAAGTGCTGACTGGACAAAAAAAATCTATCCATACTGTACCCCACAATGTTCACAGGGCTACCAGTATCATAACAACATTTCCAAGACCCGGATCCAGTCTTTTTCTCAGCTGCTGCTATACCATTGCAGATGAATTACACATTCATTGAATTCTGTTGGAAAAGAACTGCAGGGATCTACGATTGTATGGCATGTGTACAAGAAGAAATGTACAGCTCAGGTAGGCAGAGGATGGAGCCAAACTGCTGTTTGGTTGTCCTTGAGTAATATATTGCAGTCTCCTACAGGCTCGGCATGATAAATAACCTACAAAATATAAGCCATAAAAAAAGCTATATTCTGAAGTATGGTGATCTACTTCAGATGCTTCTGACCTCACTCTATAAGGACAAACATTATGGATTTATCTGAACTAATAATTGCAGGGAGTGCACAAACAGATGATGCATCCTGCACAGAAATGTGCGATCAGGAGGTCTTGGTTATTAATTTGCTAAGGAGACACCTACTCAGCAAAAAGATGGGGAAAAGATGAAGTACCATAATTTTTCCATTATTTAGTTGCAATTTTCCTCCGCTGCGGGCGGTTCACAGAAGGACATCTCTTTGCGGGTGCTTCAGGCAGGGGAGGGGGTCACTTGGTCTGAGGTGAGAGGAAAGTAAGTGCTAGAAGGTAAGAGGACACAAGTAGATTGTCAAGAGATGTGTCTGCCTGCCTGTTCACACATAAGCACATACAGTATGCAATGACTTGCAGTACAGCGTATGCACACATAAGCAGACATTAGCCTGTTGCAACATCCCCACGATGGACCTTGGATAATCTCATCACTGATGTAAAAAAAAAGGGCAAATTAAATTAATCCATTTATAAAAGCTACAAAAGGGAAATATCCACGGGGGTGATGAATACTTTGAATAGGTACTGTCTGTATGTGATCATGTTGATTATGCCTTTGCATAAAAGAACAGAAAAAACATCTATTTCTCCGAGACTCTGCAGCTGTGGTGATACAAATCTCATGAACAGGTAATGCTCTGTCTGAGTGGTGAGTAGTGGTGACATCAATCTTTTAAAAGCTGATCCTCACATTAGCCCGCTACAAGGTGATGGAAATCACACTCCCTGGCTAACACTGGCCACCCATTAAGCTCTTAGGTCTTATCCACAGCCTGTCTACACAACTCCTATTGATTACAGTACTCTCCACAAACACCATGGCAACAACTGCATTTTTGTTTTAACCTCTAAGTTAACGTTCTAAATGTAAATGAAACTACATTCAGAAATTAGAGCATACCAGGAAAATGGAAATAAATACTCAGTAGGCATTAGAGCAATCATCTTTCTCCTAAAACACCACTAAAATAGTGCTGAACCAGATTGGAATGGGATGAATGAGAACCACGCTTGAAGGGTTACCAGCGTTAAAGGAAAATGTGTTTTCAGGAAAAGTATTTCTGTCAAATGAAAGTCTCCGGATGTCCTCAGAAACTGACCAATCATAAACGGTCGTTGGTTGCCCATAGATGACTGAGATGGTGAAATCCTCAAGAGTCAAAAGCTAGGACACTCATCACCATAACACAGTTAGGTGACCAAGGGCGAAATCTTCATCAGATTTTTCCACGCTGCTCTGAGCACCATTACTTGACTCAGCAGGAGGAGTATTATACACAGTACAGCTTTGTTTTGTTATAATATTGTAACCTTATGTGGCAGAAGAAAGCTCAAGGTGAGAAGCTGTTTAAATGGTAAAATTTGAATGTACGAAGCATTACATACACACACGCACACACACACGCGCACACACACACACACACACACACACACACACACACACACACACACACACACACACACACACACATCTTAAGCAAATTAGAAAATCTAATGGCGTCACTGACACACTATGTTCTTCTATTCATAAAACACCCTGTAATTTAGAACTGGTCTTTCTTGTGTTGTGCTGTTATCTCCTCATTGCTATTCTAGTATCTGGCTTATCCACAGTATGCATGAACACTAAATTCTAATGTGAAAGAGTGTGGAATAAGGCCAATTTGGCTCAGTGTCCTCTTTACTAACTGATAGAGAATTATGCTGTCAGATCTGTGAATATGGGAACAAATGACATACACTTCAAAAGGAAAGTAAAACATAGTGATTATGAACCAACACCAAGCGACCACCACATCAACACACAGAATTCATGCATAAAGGACCCAACTCAATGCCAGAGTTTATCAACTTGGTCAATGGCGATGTCTGTGAGCTAAGATAAGTGCCACACCGTGCAAGCATCAATCAATCAATCAGCGCCGTTTCACCAGTCACACTGATGCCCTCTTACACGACCGGCTTCAAGATTTCGGTTCCTATCATTAGCGGTGGCTGTCGCCGTAGTCAGAGCACCACCCCGAACACCATTTAAGAAACACTGCTTTACGACTAACAGCAGGCTGAGAAGTCGTTTATCATCTAAAAATGACAACTGAGTCAAATTAGTAGCAGTCTGACTGACCTTGTGGCCTCTGGGCTGACTTTCAAATGTCTTGGAGTGGGAGGGGGGAATCTTTAAAATAGAGCTCTGCATTTTACATAGCAAGCAGAATGGGAGACTATATCAAGCCTTTTGCATTTCACTTCGCAAAGGTTCAATGTGCTTCCTCATCCTGTCAAAGGATTCACAGCCTCAGCCGTGTCTTTAAATCGCCTGTCAATACTGTGTCTGGATGACAAGAAAGTCCTCATTAAGAGCACACAGGCAGAGCTAACAGGGCCATCTCCGGGGCTCATTAGCAAAGCCAACCGTGCTGTCTAGCATTCAACAGAGAGAGAAAAAAAAAACCTCCTTTCTCAGCCCAGAAAGTCAAAACATACTGTACTTCAATTTGTCTTGAGACATAAAACTGTCCCATCTTCTTGTCCACCCCATCACACTTGAGCATCGGCCAGCCCCTGGACCGTGGACAGTTCCATCTTGGAGGAAATGAGCGAGCCGGGGGCCCTTAATGCCTGAGAGAGCCACAACAAGCAGGGACTATGAAAATGGAACGCATGCATCAGCTGCACCAGTGACAGACAGACATGGAGTGGGTGAGGAGGAAAGGGGGTGGTGGCTTCTGGACTCCAGAATAGCCAGCGCCTGTCTCCTCATAAAGCACAGAGAAGAAGAGCAGAGGCTTAATGAAGGCTTGGGAGGTCAGCCAGTGTATATGGCAAAGCAGGTCTGCCCACTGCCCAGAGCCAGCCTTTAGTAACCAGCAAAGATTCGAGAGAAGAGCTCTAGAATCTTATAACCAGGCTGCAGTATTCTCTTTTCTGCCATACCCATCTTTTCCCCAGTTTAAAGAAAAAAAAAGGAAAAAAAAGACTTATAAAGTACATAGTACATTACATATGCCTACCACCCTCGGTCTAAAAGGCAGTGTGCTGTCCATCGGCGAGTGCACAGTAAAGAGCATGAATAATGGTAAGCCTTCTTACATATGCTCTTAGCTGGAATTAAAAAAGCTGTAGAATATGCAAAAGCCAATTATGCCACCTTCCAAGGCCACAACCCATTGTGGAGGTATTACATTTGCATTTATTTAAACCTCTCAAAAGGCGGATTTAGTATATCTGGAACTCACAGAAGCGGATGTCAAGGTTGCAATTATTGTCTCGGGATGTATGAATGTCTCTGTGTTTCAACATACGTACGTTTTCAACATACAGTACATGCATCACACGCACAAGCCTGCTGTCCAGTTGTGATAGCTGTATGTTTTATGAGCTAGTTGGATTGGATGTAGCGGTGTACAAAGGAATTAAAGATCAATTATCACAAAAGCTTTACATTTCTTGTTTGTCTTTATTTGATTAGTTGTGCTTCCACTTCAACTATTTACTAGCTAGCCAAGAAATGTTAAACATGTTGGGGCCTAAGTCCCCATGGTTCAGCATGGACAGGCTTTAGTTGCCACAATTAATTATTACAATATTTGCACATTTTTAGCATATTGCCTCATTGTGCAATTGAAATTAGGACCCATAATGATATTCCTGGTAGATTCAGATGCAATTGTATTTAAATGTTTTATTCCATTTCTTATCACACTTTAAATATTTCCTATGGCATACCTCATGTCAATGGCAAACTGAGATTTAGCCTACGTACTCTCTTTAATGAGTTGGCAGGGGGGGTGCACAGTATAAAGTATGCCACCTAACCAGAGTAATAAGGCGATGAACAGAGGTTTTGGTGCCTGGTGGTGTGTGGGTCAAGCGGGGCATAAATCCTCATTAGGTAGCGCCCAAGTGTCCTCGCCGCTGGCTAAACCAGGAAAAAGAAGTGGAGAGTAAAAAGGCACTCAGTCCAGCTTTGGGTGCCAGCTTCATCACACTGGAACCTGCAATGTTATTATGGCTAGATTACCTGGGGAAATAAGCAGGAATTCCAGTGGACCCATAGCCAGTTCTATTCTTGAACAGAATATGTGCATTACAATGCCTGAAACAGCTCTCTGGACAAGCACTTCATCCATACCTGCTGCCCGCCAGGCCGCAGTGGGAAAGGATTTCGAGCAACGTGAGAGCATAATTGCTGCGTTTCTGCTTGCCTGTTCGCAGGTTTGTTCTTGTTAAACTCAAGCTAACCCATTATTCAGTGTGAGATCAACCCTGAAGTGCACTGCAGTGCATAAAGAAGAGATTATTTTCGTGTGGCACTTGAAATCCCCTTGAAACAACCACTCATAGAGAAACAGCTGGTGCAATTTTCAAGATATTAAAGGGTGGCGCATGTGAAGTGTTGGTAAAAAGATACAGTCTACTTGAGGAAAGAGTTTATCATTACACATATGGGTATGGAACAATGGTCTACCTGATTCTAGATAAATTAATCAAGATGCATAATTATTAGTTATTAGTTAACTACTGTATATTTCTTATTAGAGCACTACTAATCTCTTTTATTGTTCCTCTTAAGTATAAATGACTCATATCCTATAAGAATATAAGTTGCTTCATTTAACACATCCTCAGTGACCCTAACTTTTTCCTAATTGGCATTCCCAATTGAAGCAGGATTATTTCATATACAAATTTTTATTTCTATCTCCCTCAAGGTTCACTCACACCACTCTAAGCATATTTAAAGGGCTGCCGAGGGAAACCATATGTCAGAACAAAGTGTGAATAATTACCCATGTGTCTTTGTATCAAAGTGTGTGTGTAAGTGTACAGTATGTGTGTGTGTGTGTACGATAGAGAGAGTGATAGATGTAGGAAAAGGAGAAAGAGATGTGGGAAAGAGAGAGCAAGCAAGAGAGAGAGAGAGAGAGAGAGAGAGAGAGAGAGCTTCATAGTCAGTTTATATGCCTACCTGGTCTGATCTGCATAGTCTGTATAGAGCTCCCCAGTCCCGCCCCTCCTCCGAGAGAGGTGCTTGTCCGGAAGTAAAATTCTCATTCATTTCTTCCATTGACTTCTGGAAAAATTCGGATATAAAGAGTTTTAGACCATGCCTTAGGCTAACCAGCTACGATGTGACTCATAAGCATATAACTTATAATTTCGAGTGAAAAAATGAACAGAAAATGTAAAAAAAGCGAAAGGTACAAGACTGTGTACATATCTTAAATTCCGAGATAGAGAACTCAAATCCCAGGATGCTTTGCAAACGTACACACATTTCCAACATTTGCAGCCTAAAGATAGTTTAACATGGTTCCATATTAATCTGAGAAAAGAAGATGATTACTTCCTACCGTTTCCATTGAGTAAATTCAACCTTCAAGATGAGAAAACCGTTATTTTTCGGAAGACCACACATCGGTCCTGATCAGCCCTGCAGCCATTTTAAGTTTAGAAGTTCCAGCGAGACGAAGCTGGACGATAGGCGCGGGAAAAGCTGAGTACAGTTTGTTTGGCATTGCCATGGCAACGGCGATCTCTACCAATCAAAGGCTCTGCTTTCACCAGTTTTACACGTTAGGGTGTCGGGTAGTGTAGTACTCTCTCGTTAAATCGTGAATAAAGCATTGTTTTCTCAAAACAAGGTTGATGCCCCCATTAACTTTTGACATCTATATGAGCAGGTATAATCGCTTAGTCACATCGTAGCTGGTTTTAAGTCTACCATGGACGGTTACGATGTTATGGCTTATTCTCCAATTGTCAATGGAGAAATTGTATTGGATTTTTACTTCCGGACTAGGCTGTGGGCGGGACTGGGGAGCTCTATTGATGAATTCCTCCCAAATGAAGGTGATTGGATTTTCTCCAGAGGCCCTCTTCCCCTAGACCATGGAGTGAATCCCAATGAGTCCCCTTCATCAGAAACGTCTAATTTCTCCCTTTTTCAATTAGTGGTCCGACATCTGCCCCTCAGCTTCTCTCCATCTGTGTCATGAGACTTCGCTGAACGGCTGGAGGAGAAGGGAGGAGTGGACACAGTCATGAGCAAAATTTCCCTCAGGATGAATAAAGCATCTATCTATCTATATATCTATCTACGTGAAAATTGGGCCAGTCGTTTTTGCATAATCATATGCAGACAGACAAACTGCACTGACAACAAGTTCTCCTTCACAGAGATAATAAATGGCAAAAAGCATGAAATCAGAGTCTGAACAACAGGATCAACAAAAAATATATGTAACGGAGATATTGAAACACTGGATCGTTCATTGGATCTGTCGTCTGTGGTCATCAATGGGACTTCGACTGGTTCTTTGTCCTTTGGCCTGTGCTTTATTCTCATCCTCATTCACTCCTACAGCTGCCCATTGCAGCACTGATTCTGGCAGATTAAATTATACATAACGGATTACAATATGACACTTCCTGGCATTGTGGCTTTTTATTTAGCCAGCTAGAGGATGAAAACGACAGCCTCTGGAAGTAGCTTCAGGGCAGTGGGGAAGGCCTGGGAGGTGGTCAGCCAGATAAGCACTGCAGATTTGTGATCTATGACAAGCACACACACACACACACACACACACACTCCCTCTGACAGCCTGGTGATAATGGGTTTAAAGGCCTAACGAGCATCAGAGCAAACTGTGATCAGGGGAACGGTGCCTAAGGGAATAGCAGGACATGAGGTGACAGCCAAGAGCCCTCGGCAGAGGCAAATCCAAACCACCAAGCAGCTCGAAGATTTTTACTGTGTCAAAATAGACAGACGACACTGACATCATCCCTTACACAACTGTTCAAAATCGCTCCGCAAGCATTTTTTTCCTGGAACTTATTTTACTTTAATGTTTGCGTTCGTTTACATGCACAGAGCGGTGCTGTTGTGACGGTCAAATATCCTTCTCATTCAAATTACATTTGCAAACATTTGTATACAGTAAAAGCTACTCTTGTAAAACAATGATTGACAATGTAACAGCCTTAGCCCTGTAATAAACATCCCTTGATCATCCTGCCACAGTAGGCTATTTGATGGGAGTCTGGCCGTGCGTCTAGTCAAGTGCTTGTATAGTGGTGGGTGGGGACAGTACCGCTTCCTATCAGTTTTGATGTTAATGACCCTGTAATTGTCATAGTAATGCATTAAATCCATGAAAACTCTCCATTTCAACAACAACAAAGGCTCCGTCCTCATTACAATGAGAGATAAACAGCATGAGCCATGTTCATTCAATTCAGCTTTCTGTCAACAGTGCCATTCTGTCAACGCATAACGCATTTGGATCCTATTCAGTTTCCTGATATCACACGTAAATAGGTATGGCTCATATATTACAAGTTTAATCTAAAGTGGTGAAATAGTGTCCAAGGATACAAATCATAACCAACAATAACATCAAAACACATGAATAATGGGAAATTTCAGATTACAAGAAAACAATACCATGAAGGGAAAAGGAAATGATATTTTTCATGAATTTCTGATGAATCAGTAGTACTTGGTGCTGTCATATTAAATGCACATTACAGTTACAGACATGAGGGTATCAGTCCCTGCTGTGTTTCTCATGAAAATACATTCTAAAATACCAACAGCATCCTGATTTTGTTGACACGTTCATGCTTGTATATACACACGCTTGGCAACCTCTGGCATGCTCCTCGTCTCCTGCCAGGATAAACATATTAAGCAGCTGCCAATTAACCAGGGAGGCTGCTAAATAAATTCACTTCAAGTGACAACACTGCAACGCACCCCTAT
>NC_085011.1:8946625-9006625 GCF_963854185.1 Sardina pilchardus
ACAGATGCGGGGCAAGGGACGAGACCAACGCCTCCACGTCCACTTCTTTGATGAGCCCCCGACCCGAGGCTGGGTCAGCACCAAATATGTGCGAGAATATCAAGGTAAGTGTGCTTAGGTGTACAGCAGCGTTGGAGTACATGTGTGTAATCTACCAGTTCATTCTAATCCAAAAACTCACTGTACATGTGTGGTCTGACTCAAAATATAATCTTTGGTGTAGGTTTGTACCACTGCTTTTATGATTAGTAAAATATCAGGTAATTTATGGCATGTTAAGAGTTAATCTGAGAGTATTGTTGACCATTGACCAGATAATGACCGCTGTTTACCGTTGTGTCCATGCCAGGTTCAAACAGCACTGAGGCTAAATCAGGAGGCCTGTTCTTCAGTGGGAAGCCTGAGATTCGGCGAGGCATGGAGCTGGCAGACGCTGCCATGGCCAAAAGTACAGAGGAGAGACTGAAGATGCCACTGTGCACAGATCCATCAGATGATGAGGAAGAGGAGGAAGATGAGGAGATGGAGGTGAGATACTATGAACATCAATCGATTGTTTTTGTGTTTTTCGTACCGACAATAATTGACCTTGAGAAATGGAAATCATTGTGAAAAATTGCCAGATTTTCCCTATAACTGACTTTTCAGTGACACTGTGATTTGTGATACTACACCATAAGTAGTAGCAGCACTCACAATATGTAGTTATGTGTTACATGTAGAAATAATTCATAACTTGAGATGTTGGCATATACCCAACACTTGTTGTGTTTAATTTGAATTGACATGTTTTGTTGAATTGAAAATGAACCGATTTATACTGCAGGTTGACAACTCCACGGTGAGTGATGAGGTGGAGTCGGAGGAGTCGGAGGAGGTCAAGTCGGGGCGGCGCTCATCCCGGGCGGCCACTGAGAAAGGTCAGAAGTCCAAACGGCGCCGCATCGTGGAGGCCTCCGACAGCGATGACTCCGGCGACGAGTTCAAGCCCGACAAGGCGGAAGGCAGCAGCGAAGAGGAAGGCGCGAGCACCGGCGAGGAAGAGGTCGAGGAGGAAGAGGAGAGCGAGCCGGAGACCGAACCGGACAGCCCCGTCAAGCCCCTGAAGCGCAAGCGTCCCGCGGAGAAGACGGCGAAGGCCAAGCCCAAGGCTCTGGCTCCCTCAGAACCGCCCAAGAGAAGCGTCTCCTCCGCCGCCGCCTCGTCCGCGTCGGCGGGCGCCAAGTCCAAACTCTCGGCCTTCTCGGCGCCGGCCACCTTCGACAGCGAGAGCGGTGCCGGCGCCGGAGGACTGGAGGGCGCCGTGACGGTGTGGGACCACGAGAAGCTGGACTGGCTGCAGGAGGGCCGCAGGAAGGACGCCCGGCGGCGGCGGCAGTCCGAGGACGACCACGACCCCACCACGCTCTACGTGCCCGACGACTTCCTGAACCGCACCACACCGGGCATGCGGCGCTGGTGGGAGCTCAAGTCGAAGATGTTCGACGCCGTGCTCTTCTACAAGGTGGGCAAGTTCTACGAGCTCTACCACATGGACGCGGTCATCGGCGTCAACGAGCTGGGCCTGACCTTCATGAAGGGCGCCTGGGCCCACTCGGGCTTCCCCGAGATCGCCTTCGGCCGCTTCTCGGACGTGCTGGTGCAGAAGGGCTACAAGGTGGCGCGCGTGGAGCAGACGGAGACGCCCGACATGATGGAGGCGCGCTGCAAGAAGATGGCGCGGCCCACCAAGTTCGACCGGGTGGTGCGGCGCGAGGTGTGCCGCGTGATCACGCGCGGCACGCAGACCTACAGCGTGCTGGACGGCGAGCCGTCCGAGAGCCACAGCAAGTACCTGCTGAGCGTCAAGGAGCGGGCGGAGGGCGAGGGCGGCAGCGGCGGGCAGTCGCACACCTACGGCGTGTGCTTCGTGGACACGTCAGTGGGCCGCTTCCACGTGGGCCAGTTCCGCGACGACCGCCACTGCTCGCGCCTGCGCACGCTGGCCGCCCACTACGCGCCGGCGCAGGTGCTCTTCGAGAAGGGCAACCCGTCCGGCGAGACGCGGAAAATCCTCAAGGCCACGCTGTCGTCGGCCATCCAGGAGGGACTCAGCCCCAGCTCGCAGTTCTGGGACGCCCAGAAAACCCTGAAGGCCCTGGCCGAGGAGGACTACTTCAAAGACAGCGCCGAGAAGAGCGAGGACTCCGGGGGCGCCGCCCTCCCGGCCACGCTGAAAAGCATGACCTCGGAGAGCGATTCGTTGTGCCTCACCCCTAAAGAGGGCTATGAGCTCGCCCTCTCGGCTCTCGGCGGTTGCATCTTCTACCTGAAGAAGTGTCTCGTGGACCACGAGCTGCTCTCCATGGCCAACTTCGAGGAGTACGTTCCAGTGGATGTGGAGATGGAGAAGTCGGAGGGATCGTCCAGCTTTTTCGCCAAGACACGCCAGCGAATGGTCCTAGATGGGGTGACCTTGGCCAACCTGGAGATTCTCCAGAATGGATCCACAGGTGGTCTGGAAGGTACCCTGCTGGAGCGTCTGGACACCTGTTGCACACCTTTCGGCAAAAGACTTCTGAAGCAGTGGCTGTGTGCTCCGCTGTGCAACCCGTCCTCCATCTCGGATCGTCTGGATGCCCTGGAAGATCTCATGGGCGTTCCGGCCCAGGCGTCGGAGGTGACGGATCTCCTCAAGAAGCTTCCGGATCTCGAGAGACTCCTGAGCAAGATTCACAGCATTGGTATGCCTGCGAAGGGCCAGGACCACCCCGATAGCCGGGCCGTGATGTACGAGGAGGTGGTCTACAGCAAGCGCAAGATCGTAGACTTCCTTGCCGCGCTCGAAGGGTTCAAGGCCATGCAGGAGATCGTGTCCGTCCTGTCGGCTGTGACCGAGGGCTTCCGCTCCAAGATCCTCCGCCAGCTGCTGGTCCTGAAGACGGACGACGGCGAGGGACTCTTCCCGGACCTCTCCCCCGAGCTGAAGCGCTGGGACACGGCCTTCGACCACCAGAAGGCTCGCAACACCGGCGTCATCACCCCCAAGGCCGGCTTCGATCCGGAGTACGACCAGGCCCTGAGCGAGGTCAAAGACTGCGAGAGGAACCTGCAAGAGTACCTGGACCGTCAGAAGAAGAGGCTCGGCTGCAAGACCCTCTCCTACTGGGGAACCGGCAGGAACCGCTACCAGATGGAGGTCCCGGACAGCGTGTCCGAGCGGAACGTCCCGGAGGAGTACGAGGTGAGGTCCACCAAGAAGGGCTGGAAGCGCTACTCCACCAGGGAGATCGAGCGCTGGTTCTCGGAGCTGCAGGGCTGGGAGGAGAAGAGGGACGCCGCGCTCAAGGACTGCATGAGGAGGCTCTTCTTCAACTTCGACAAGAACTACAGGGACTGGCAGACGGCCGTGGAGTGCATGTCTGTTCTCGGTATGATTTAAAAAAAATAATGTCTGATCTTTCTCTCTCTCTCACACACACACACAGACACACACACATACACACACAGACACAGACAGACATTCTTATTCAGACACACACTCACTCATGGTCTCATTCTCACAGTCCAAAGATTCTAAGAGATGGTCACGGTGGTGAATTTAATTAGTTCTTCCAAGTGTGGAGTAATTACTCCATAATGAGGTCAAGCATAACTGTGTGAGTATGCGCTCCATCTGTGTGGAGGAGGAGGAGGAGGAGGAGAGAAAGAAAGAAAACTGTTTGAATGGGCAGATAGGGGAAGGGTCATAAATATATTATGAAATTCGCCCTGGCTGTGTCAATAAGTGTTTGTTTGGCCCGAGTGATTTCCCACCCCTTGGCCCTCGGCCTCTTCCCGTTTAGTGCCCTCCGATGGGCTGTTAATGCGGTTCTGGAGCAGACCCTCGCTAGCAGAGTGAGGCTTTCCTTTGAATAATTGATACCGCCACACTGGCGCCCTTCATTCAGAATGCGAAGAGTGCGCTGTAGCCTTTTAGTGCAGCGCTGCTAGAGGAATTTGCCCAGATGATGATGATGATGATGATGATGATCTCCGTGAGATCATGAAAGCGGCCTGTTGGCCATTTAATGAGCTCTGCCGACGGAGAAGAAGAATAAGCGCGATGGGGGAAAAAAACGTGCGGTGAATGGCGTAGTCGTGTCATCAGTCCCGAAAGTTTTTAAAATGAGAGCCGTCGACAGTCTAGAGAGCAGGAGTCTCTTTTATGAAACTGATCATTAGCCTCAGCCTCGTCTTGCCTCGTCCATTCTCATTTGCGCAGAGGCTTTAAATCTTCAGAAGGTCCTTCCGCCTCCAGGTGGAGAGGAATTATGCCAGCACATTCGGTGGTGACTGTTCATTGCACTGATCTCTAATCTAATGCGGGCTGCCTCTTTCGTGTCTTATTAGTCTGAATTGAGTAGACACGGTTGGGGCTGAAAGGATGCGTGTTCCATTAGTTTCGTTGGTGAGAGAGCAGCGTTAGCTATGCCAGTGGGGGGTATTTGCTCAGCGCATGCAGAGAGAAGGGCCTCTTTATGCGGTCTGTTAACTAGTTTGGATGTATGTACATGGGATTTCTCATTTGTCACAAGTTGAAAGTCAGTGTGAAATGTTGCTACATGTGTTTGTTTAAATGGTATTCACATTGCAAAAAAAGGGCTCTTGAGGTGCTAACTAGAACTATGTAGGCTTTAAAGGCTTTTGATGAGCCCTTCAGAATAGTTTAAAGAACCATTTAGGGGTGCTTTATATGAAGCATGCAATAGAACCATCGTCATCCCCTCAGTTGCTAGTTATTTTCACAGCTTCAAAATGATAAAAAGAACCGTTTCAGTTCTATATAGCACTTTTTCCCCCCACTAAGAGTGTGTTTGTACATTGTGTGTGTTGCAGATGTGCTCCTGAGCTTGTCGCGGTACAGCCAGTCAGGAGACGGGCCCATGGCCCGGCCGGAGGTGGTGCTCCCGGGGAGCGGCCAGGACGCCGCCTCCCTCTTCCTGGACCTGCGGGGGTCCCGGCACCCGTGCGTCACCAAGACCTTCTTCGGGGACGACTTCATCCCCAACGACATCTTCATCGGCTGCCGGGGCGCGGAGGAGGACGAGAGCCATTGGGCGGGGAAGGAGAGCGCCACCTGTGTGCTGGTCACTGGACCCAACATGGGGGGCAAGTCCACACTCATGAGACAGGTGGGTCTCCTCAGACATCAGAGAGGGTTAAAGCAGAGCGAGAGGCGCAAACATTCGAACATTTCCGCGTTCTGTTTTCGCAAAGGGGAGGGGGGCGAAATCCCCCTTTAAGCAGACCTAGAAACATTCGAACTGAACTGCTTGCCGATCGATATCCCACTGTGACGACTTTGCGACACGCCTCTTTAAGCAGACAGGAACTGTTCGAATTTTGCTTCCATAGAGATGCATTATGTTGCTCTATCTTGTCAGTAATGAAGGATTTGGTGAGATGCTGTGGCTAGAAATCATTACACTACATTACATTACATTTGGCTGGTGCTTTTTAACCAAAGCGACTTACTACATGGTAAAAACATTTAAGCTTTCAAGAGCAGTTCGAACAACAAATTAAGTGCATCAATGAGTGTAATACGTGCATCAATGAGTGCAATTGTCTCAGTTTGCTAGTATGTAGACATTCTTTTGTTGGCCATGCTTTTGATATATAATTCTGCGTTTTTTAAGTTTCTTACTTGCCTGTTGATCTCACTTTTCAGTTGAAGTTACACAATAAACAAAGTAACACAGTAAACAAACATCTCTCACCACCCACATCTTTCAGATGTTCCCAAAAGCAAGGTATTAGTGTTGAATAATAAGACTAGGTGATCAGTTGTTGGATCCATATTTATTCAAAACATGTTTTTCAATGCAACTTTTCACTGGTCGTTTTTTTGCTAACCTTCTTGCTTCATTGTTGCATACCCTATACCACCACCTGTTCCAACAGTTTGGTGAGGCAGGAAGGAGCCTGTGGTTTAACACAGACACACTACTTATCTTGGTTGTACCACCACAGCCTGCAGTTCTATAGTAAAACATACAGCGTTTGTATTGACGGTTAGGAATTCCCATCCCCTCAGTTGCTAGTCATTTTCAAGGCTTCAAAATGATGAAACACACCTCTTGCCTTAGGCATTTATCCCATGATGTATTTGTTTCATATTCCCTATTCTTCTCCACGTATGATGAAATTTTATTCATTATTAGATCAGTAAATCTGAACTCTTCGTGTAGCCTCCAAATGAATGCTCCTGAGGAAGGTACAGTGGTCCTACAGTGTTAACCCTACCATTGGTTGGTTGATTCCCTCTTTGCACACCAAGCTGGTGGGAGCTTTCTGACACAAAATGGCTGCCGTGTGTCACCCAGATTGGGTGCTACACATTGATGGTGGTTGTAGTAAAACCCCCCTCCCCTCTTCCACAGCGAAGTGCTTTGGGTAGAAAAGTGCTTTATTAATGAAATGTGGTGTTGTTATTTACATTGTTTACCAAGCTGCTGACTCCTCTCTTTCCCCTCCAGTGTGGGCTGATCGTCATCCTGGGCCAGCTGGGCTGCTACGTGCCTGCGGAGTCCCTGCGCTTCACCCCCGTGGACAGAGTCTTCACCCGCCTGGGGGCCTCCGACCGCATCATGGCCGGTGAGTTAAAGAGGACAAGCCCGTCTCTGTCTCGCGGCGGCGGTGCTGCCAAAGCACGGCGCTAGCACTGCCACATACAGATCAGATCACACTGCTGTCCTTTAAATAGGAGACGTGGGGGTTGATCCCACTAACGTGATGGTACCACTAACAGCAACTACACAATGATTGAATGTAAAGTCAGTCTCTCTGCCTTTGGGAGATGTCATTCAAAAACTGTTTACTGTTAATTATAACTGTTGTAAGGTTCATGTTCTGCAAGTCACTTTGATCAAAAGCATCTGCTAAATATAATAACGTAAGCATGTAGTTTTAGCTGCATCACACGTCTTGTCTGGGTCCTGCTCAAGGTTTCGCTCACCATTCAGGCCTTTGGCTTCTAACTATTATTAGCGCTCTAAAGGAAAAATTCATGATGCGTGGGAGTCAACCATGATTGAATGCAAGTCTTCTAGTAATGGAGGTCTGCTAGAATAGCCTCTGGGAGATGTAGTAGCTCAGCAGCTCTGACTCACTCACGTCTGTGTTCCAGGGGAGAGTACCTTCTTTGTGGAGCTGAGCGAGACGGCCAGCATCCTCCTGCACGGCACCAGGCACTCCCTTGTGCTCCTCGACGAGCTGGGTAAGACCATTAGCAGTCAGCGTGGCTAACCTCCTGGCTGTCCTGCCTTGATACAGTCGTGTGTGTGTGGTGTGTGTGTTTGTGTGTCCTAACACTATGGCTTTGTGCCTTCGGCGCAGGTAGGGGCACAGCCACGTACGACGGCACGGCGATCGCCAGCGCTGTGGTGAAGGAGCTGGCCGAGCGGATCCGCTGCCGCACGCTCTTCTCCACCCACTACCACTCCCTGGTGGAGGACCGCGCCCACGACCCCTCCGTCAGACTCGGCCACATGGTGAGTGCTCTCTCTCTCTCTCGCATGGAGGGGGACACCAAGGACGAGGTTTAATGACAAACCTGGAGGAGTTAATTCCTTTGGTAAACCTCCTACACAAGGAGCCCTGCTGCATTCTCCTTCCAAAACAAAGCTGTTGGCATCATCTATTGAGTCGACCTTCCTGGGTTTGTCATGAAACCACATACTTGGAATTGCCCACAGTTCACTAATGTCAGGGGGCCCCATTCTGATATTATGGTAACATAATCATAAGATCATGTTTCAAAGTCATGATTCATTTGGTCAGACTCACCATTCCATGTATCCCTCATTCTTGGATAGCTTTGCCTCTTTAGAAGTATGTTTAGATTGACAAATCTGGATGTGCACTTCTCATATTACTATAATGAATTCTGAATACAGACAGCCAGCCCTTAATGTTAATGTGCTACGATCAACTGGTACATTTGAATACAATTGCGCCAGCATATCCTTTTCTTGTTTTGTTTACACTAGTTATACATTTTTGCCACTAGGGGGCATCATCATGTAGGTTTTTGGCCAAAGATCAATTTGACATTTAGCATTGAACAAGTTAAAATGATTGTAGGCTGCTTATAGTATTAAGTGGTAACTAAGCCACCATAGTTAAGGAGAAGGTATTCTTTTCAGACGGTATTAAATTAATCTCCAAATATGTCTGGAAAAACATATTGATATCCTGCAGCATACTTTATATCTTTGATGGCCACTGGAGGGCAGCATTTAGTGATCATAGACATATACCAGTTGGCAAGTTTAGGAGGACTGTTTGTCTCAAATGATCAATTGCCAAACCATGCCTTTATCCGAACCCCCTTCATTTGAAGATGTACACATGACCCCAGATTTCTACCAAGCTTGAATATGTTTAACCTAAAGTGGTCCACGCTCTTCTTCGTATCATTTGATTAAATCTTGAAATTTGTCTTTGATCATTTGTCAGCTCTTACCAACTACAGACTTGTCTCTGAACTGTACTTGGAATACCCCACTGAGTTGTAAAGCCCAATATTGACATGGCATCTCCTGTCTCATCTTCCCGCTATCTTGACGACAGGCTTGCATGGTGGAGAATGAGTGTGAAGACCCCAGTCAGGAGACCATCACGTTCCTCTACAAGTTCATCGGCGGCGCTTGTCCCAAGAGTTACGGCTTCAACGCCGCCAGACTGGCCAGCCTCCCGGAGGCGGTCATCCAGGCTGGCCACAGGAAGGCCAAGGAGTTCGAGAAGAGCACAGTCACCCTCCGGCTCTTCAGGTAAGAACACACTTCTTTTTTTTTTTAAAGCAAGACTTGAAGTGCCGCTGCAGAACTGAAGCTCATGTAAAATTGAACAAGTCTGAATTGATTCTCTACTACTGTGAATCCACACGTAGACAGACACTCAGCGTGATTTGGTTCTGAATCACATATGATAGATTGATTGTACGATTGCAATTTCGAACAGTCCAACCACTTAAAAGCCGTTGCTCACTAATTTGCTGAATCATGGCACACATCTCATGCTGTTTTTTTTTTTTTTTTCTCTCTCGCTGCAGGAAGCTCTGTGCGTTTGCTGAGGATCCCTCTGCTGGCTTGGAGCAGTTCACCCCCCTCGTTGAGATGATTGGCAGTCTGTGATGGAAGTTCCACCGACCCCCCCCATGAGTTCTGTTTCCAAACTGTTTTTCTATACCCCATGTATCACGCCATTCATCACTACTGAAATGATCTAATAAAGTTTATTTTTAAAAATGAAACACTTTCCTCTTTGCCTAGGAAATTATACCCTTTTTGATTAATACTAACGTCTACATAATGGTTATTGAATACTCCACAATATATTAAGTCTAGATGTTATGGAACATGCATACAATTCAGGCTGTATGAGAACCCACAGTCACCAAATACACTTGGATTGGGGGAGGAAAACAAAACAAAAAAAAAGCAAATAAAATAAAAACAGCTGTCTAGATACTCATCTCAGCTTCACTGGAGCAGAAGCTTCTCTTTGTACGAAGACAAAAAAGATAAATATCTCCAGCAATGTGTACACCAACAGGAACCAGCGCCATTTTTTGCCCAGCACAGTGCCGGCTGGATCATCGAGGCTTGGTTCTGACATCAGTGCTTCCACGAGACTGGCCCTCAAAAGTTGACTACACGGTCGGGCTGATATTTAATCACAGTCAATTCTGGAGGATAATCTCACTTTGGGCATTTCAGAGGAGTGTTCTAAACACACACGCACACACATCAGTTCACCAAAAACCAGGAAATGAAAGGAACAGGATTGGGGACAGGGCAAAGGGTGGGCATTTTTTTTTTTTTTTTTTACTAAATCTAAACACACTACAAAAATGTTTATAGGGCCAAGAAAAGTGTCACACCACCAGTCTCGTGAAAACACTGTATTATGCTAAAACGGTTAAAATCCAACGTCTTTTTCTTTACCCCCCCACCCCCTTTTTTTCCTTCGATACCAATAAATTCAACATTGCTGGAGGGCAATTAGTGTTATCCATTGCTTCCCTCCCCTTACCCCCAATAATCTCTTTCACAGAAAGAACTTGCACCCTGCAGCATGAGTACAATTACAGCAAGTCTAAAGTATAGTAACCCTACCCTCCCTCCCAACCCACCCACAAATTAATATATTTAATAAAATAAAAGATATTCAAGTACATTAAGATTTTTGCTTGAAAATACAAAACTACATGAGAAAGCGTTAAAATCAAAATCTCAACATTTTTTCTTTAAAAAAAAAAAAAAAAAAAAGATGAACCAAAAAATAAAAGAAAAAAAAGTGAAAAAGCTGAAGTGCTGGGTCATCTGTCCGTACTTGTACACACACACACACACGCTCACACACACACGCTTGTCCATACTTGTACACACAACAGGGCTGCTGCTCGGAGGGCCGGCGTCACACGCATCCACGGGTAATTCCACTTCCTGTTGGGCACCATCTCCCAAAGCGACTCGGGGACAGGGCTTTGGGGTGAGTGTGAAGGGAGGGGGGAGGGGGGCTAAAGGAATCTCTCTCTTTCTCTCCCTCTCTCTCCCGTATACCCCTCAGCCTCCAGGAGGGGAGGGTGGGGTGGGTGGTGGGGGAGGTGCTGAGCGCCGGTTACACACCCAGTTCTGCATGCTGACAGCTCCATCCCACTGGAAACCATTTTGTTTTTTTAAAAACTTGGGGTCGCAAGAAATGAAACAGAAAAAAAGCCAAGTCCACAGCAGAATGCATTCTTTTTTTCCCCCCACTATGACGTCTGTTTTGTTTTAAATATAAATGTCCCCTCTGCTTGCATTGTCCAAGTAGACATTTTCTCATCTTTTTTTTTTTTTTTTCTCTCATTAATTTTTACGTTGAACAAGTCCTGTGACGTGTAATTGTTTTACATCTAGCTTGTTAGGCCCTGTGAGCTGGGTTTGGAGCACGCGCATGATGGGCTGGGGAGAGGCGGGGTGTGTGTGTGTGTATGTGTGTGTGTGTCTGTGTGTGTGGTGGGGGAGCGGGGGAAGAGTCTTGGAGAGGCGTCAGGGGGCCAAGGCCTCGGGAGCTCAGTTGTGCTGCAGGGTGTTGGACTCGATGGGGGGCGCCGAGTCGTAGAGTGTGTCCGTGTCGTGCGTGGGCTCGCCGGCCAGTGTACACGGGTTTGACAACGTCCCTGCGCCGCAGTCACAGAAAAATCTGGCGGGAGAGAATTATTATTATTACTGTATTCTTGTGAACGCTTTGGCAATGCATCATATGGTTTGTCGTGCCAATAAAGCATATTTGAATTGAATTGACAGGGGAGCAGGTCAGTGACTATGGCACTAAAGTCAATCAGGAAAAAAAACAAACAGTTTTACTCGTTACTTTACTCAAAAAAATTCCACTTGTAATCAACTTAAAATGTTTATTTCACATTGAAAGTGTGAAGCATTAGGCCTTGTTCACTTTATTTGAGGACACCAATGGAACCACTTGCTAAACATCATTTGAGGTAGGGGAGGACACTAACCTATCATGCCTAATAAACTCTACATCGTGCCCTTGGTGGCACTTCTTGATGCAGTTCACACAGATGGCGTTGCGGTCTGTCGTGTTACAGGTGTGACACCTGTAATGAGAGGAGACAGAACGTGAGGCCGGGCCAAGTTCTGCCAACATTTAGAAGAGGTTGACCAGAAGAAGACAAGGGTGGTTACCTGTAAAAATCGTGCATTGGATAGCTGGTGTAACTGGAAATCTTGTACAGGCACTGACCTCTGCTGACAGCCTTCTCGATAGCATCTTGATTGTTCATTATTTTATTATCTGCGGAGATGGCGACAAGTGAAAGCAAGTAGGATATTATTAACGTGTGCTCACTCAAGAATTTGCACGTCTTAATGCTTTCTACATAAACATACATAGAAAATAATATCTTTGCTTTTTTACCTTTCATAGTAACATTGACACCAGATGCTAGAAACAACCCTCCGAAGCGATTATTGAAAATCTGATTGCCCTCTAACGTCGCCGTGGCATGATTTGTAATCTCGATACCTGTTCGGGAAACACAATGCCGGCTTTAACTTGCAAACCAATCATTTATCAGATGCAATTGACATCAAGTTTAATCTCATTCCGTCCTACCTGCGGCAAAGCCATCAAATATCCGATTTTTCCGTAATACGGGATGACTGTTGGTGCTAATAAGAACTCCGGCCTGAGCGTTCCTGAAGATGTCATTCTCCTCGAGCAAACCTGAACACACACACACAAAAGTATCAGTACTACTCCATCCAGCAGGTTTCTAATCTCTCCCACTAGATCTATTTGCTCCCTGTAAGTGTGTGCCAAGTCATTTTTGCAGACACATGAAGAGAAGAGGCTTGAATCTTCAAGTCAGAGAGAGGTCTCCAGACATGGGGAGGGCTGACTAGACCAGTTGAAGACTAGAGGGCACACTTATTCAAATTTGGCGAACAGTGACGAACGTTCGTGGTGAACACGTTTTTCTTGAACAGCTAAACAAACGATTCAGTGTTAATGCAATTACCTTTACAATTAAATGTTATTAGCTTCATCAAGCTCATGTCTAGTTCCACTGTATGTTCGGAGAGAACTACCTCCGCAGACTGTGTGTGATTGTTCGCAAATGTTCACCAAAAACTCGAGCCAAACGGAAAACTGCCGTTTGCTAACGTTCGCCTATGTTTTGATTTCGAATTCGATCGCACTTCAGGTCATCTTGGAAGCTCACCTCTTCCGCCGTTGAATATGCAGATGCCTCCATCCCTCCCGTCGTGGATTTTATTCCTCCGTAGCGTGGGGTTGCTGTCCGTTTTGATCCACACCCCGGCCATGGCATTGTCAAAGATCTCATTGTCTTCAATGAAACCCAAACCTGAGTTGAAGAAAAGTAAACATATTCATGACTGCGGCGATGGTAAAATGGCACAAAGCAAAAAAAGATTCTTTCTCTGAAAGACCAGAGGCAAGACTTTTTGAGCACTGACAAGAATGTTTGGGCTTCAAGGGAAAATAAATTCAGCGACTAACATGACAGTACTCACCAGAGTTGTAAACAAGGATGCCACCATTTTGCCCTCCCCAGATCTTGTTTCGTCTGATCTTGGGGTTACTGCCAGTTCTGTGTATCAAAGAAGAGCAGACAGGCATTAACAACGGATGGCAGCAAAACAGGTTATCTATGAGAAGTTCAAAATCCTCTATGACTGTTGCAGGGTCATCACGCACCTGATCTGGACACCAGAATACATATGATTGTAGATGTCGTTGTCCTCCAACACACCATGGCCGTTGTCATAGAAGTAAACGCCAACCTGCATGTGTACACACAAAAACAAATATTTAGCATGCAAATTCATAACGGCACAGCAGATAATTCCTTTGAATGAAACACAAACATTGGTATACACAGACACACACACAGACGACAGACACAGACACAGACGACAGACACAGACGACAGACACAGACGACAGACACAGACACAGACACAGACACAGACACACACCTGTTTGCCACTGTGGATGCGGTTCCTCCTCAGGACTGGTGTACTTCCTGTGGTCACCCACACCCCGGCTAGCGTATTGCTGTACACTTCATTCTCCTCGATCACACCCTGGCCCTTCTCATGCTTCAGAGACACAAAACAATCCATTTTCAAATTCTTACGACAAATGAAAAAACATGTCTGTCATACACAGCTTAGCTATGGTAAAGCATGCTGAAGAGGCAAACAGCATTTCTAGATTGCATGTTTACATACCACGTAGATGCCTCCGTGCTGTCCGTCATGGATCTTGTTGTGCCGGACAATGGGGCAACTGTTAGTCCTAATCTGGATCCCAGCTAAGGCGTTGCCATAGATATCGTTGCTTTCTATAAGACCCCGTCCATCGCCAAATATGTAAACTCCGCCTTGGTTCCCATTGAAGATGGCATTACCCCTGTGTATAGTAGACCAACTTTAGTCTTCCAAAGCATAAAAGTACCATTCATACTACTTGAACAAAACCAGACATGCTGTACTATACAAAATGGAAACACATAGGAGCAGGGCCATTCCTGTACATGAATTAAGCCCAGTCCTGGACTAAAGAAAGAAAAAAAAAAAAATATTGGACTAAACCTTGAACTAGGCATTGTTAGACCTGCCAACCTTGAATACTACCGACTCGCAATTAATCTTTTATTTACATAGCCTTTGATATACTGATGAAGTTCTCTGTTAAAGTTGTCTGAATTCACTCCACCGTTTGCACTATAGATCGTTCAAAATTAATGAATTTTTCATCACAGAATTTCGTTGTAGCCTACGTCTATTTATACATATGCAAGACGACAACACACGGTTAGCGGTCTAGTAGTGATAACGTTTGCAATATTAGAAGAAAACATGCTGCTACACTGCTATGCTAATTCACTCGTTTTGAATATATAATTTTAATGTATAACTTTAACTATACCAGCTGTGACACCCCTGTCTTCTGCACTTGCACACACTTTCACTTTAGAATGGCGTGAATGAGGGAGAACCGTGAACACACGTTTCAAAATAAAAGCGTGTTTGTTTATTTTCTGAATAGATGCATATTTTCCCCTTGGGATCTGCAATAGCATGGTCTCTAGTGAAATTAATTGACGTTGACATTGTAAATTATATATGGCTAAGGCTCTGTAGCTCAGCGGCAGAATCAACTTCAGTGACAACTTCACTGAAACTAACGAAATGTGAGATCACATGAAAATCTAGAAAAATCTAAAAAATGTTTAAATGGAATCGTACTTGTGTACTAGGAGGTCAAAATGCGTGCCCGCTACGCAAGATGCGCTCACGTTGGCAGGTCTGCATTATCCATGTACAAGAAATCAGACCTCAGTCAAGCATATACAACAGGGCAAAAAGGATAATGTTATTCTAAGCACCTGATGGTGGGGTCGCTGTTGGAGGTGATCCAGACCCCAGCAAAGTTGTTTGCATAGATCTTGTTCTCGATGAACTGGCCCCGGCCCTTCTCATGCACATAGATGCCACCGGTCTGACCGTGGTGGATCTCGCAGCGTACGACTGTGGGGTTGGCATAGGCCTTCACCTCGAAGCCCGCTATCCGGTTCCGGTGGATGTTGCAGCTCTCGAAGTAGCCCTGCGAGGGGGAGAGAGAGAGAGCGAGCGGTTTAGTTTGAGAGGTGCCTTTCTTTTAGGAAAGGGGGGGAGGGGGCATCAAACAAGTTGCTCATCCAAAACTTCAAAGTGACAAAACGGCACTGGGCGGATCTCCATAAATTTACAATTTACTCCTTTTTGGAGGAGTTGAATTTTCCGGCACAGGATTAAGACACTTATGTAACTGCTGTGGTGGAGGGGTCCGTCAGTGATGAGGATTAAGCCTCAGGATGGCAATGCTTTCCTCTTCAAGGCGATTAAGCAGTATACCATACACACACACACACACACACACACATACACAGACATGTCCATACACAGCCTCATGTCCACACACACACAAACACACACCCGCTTCTTGCATCTAATGCTTTCTGGATGAAGAGGCGGGAAGACGCCAATCAAGATCATAAAGACTAAAGTCGTTTGTTGTCCGCCACTGTACGCACCATGCCATGGTCAAAGGTGAACACGCCCACGTCTCTGCCGTGGTGGATGTGGTTCCGTCTGATGATGGGGTTGCCATGGTTTTTCACCCAGATACCAGCTAAAGCATTGTTGGAGATCTCGTTGTCTTCATATATACCCTAGAATGGGAGAGGGGGCAATTAT
Organism: Sardina pilchardus; assembly: GCF_963854185.1. NCBI lineage: Eukaryota > Metazoa > Chordata > Actinopteri > Clupeiformes > Clupeidae > Sardina > Sardina pilchardus. The sequence continues at coordinate 8,962,425 of NC_085011.1, forward strand.
TAGCTTACAAATGGTGTTCTGCTGTGGCCATTTAATTACACATACATTTAAACATACATTTGACTGAAGAAAGGAATTCAGAGCCCTTCACAATTCATACATTTATTTTTTTTTGTATGTATCTATAGGTTATTCTTCTTTCACACAAAGCAGAGCATATCTTACCTGTGCGTGGTCTGTGATGTATAGGCCAACGTTCTCACAGTCGCTGATGTTGCAGTGTTTGATGGTTGGACAAGCGCCCTGTCCGCTTACGCACACGGCTGAGCCCACTGCAGGGACACCAGGGCACACACACACACACACACACACACACACACACACACACACACACACACACACACACACACACACACACACACACACACACACACACACACACACACACACACACACACACACACACACACACACACACACACACACACACACACACACACACACACACACACACAGAGAGAGAGAGAGAGAGAGAAAGAAAGCTTTGGCACAGGGCTCACACCAGCATGTCACAGGGGATATGGCCAAAACACTCCCACTAGCATGCCCAAAAATCTGTCCTAACCAAATGCTCAAATGACACGGTATACCTGACGCCAATGAAACAGATCTGGGTTTAATGCAGAAGTTATATCGCACAATAAGATTATGGAGAAGAATTCAGTCTAGGCTTTATATGATCTGGTATTCCACTCTGGTCTACGCTTCAGACTGCTTTCAAACTTAAAATAGTCAAGGTCAGCTAGGACGGGCATAAAAAGAGTAGTTGTTATTCATACCGGTGCAGGTGCTACGGATGATACAGTGGTCGATGATGGGACTACAGTTGACCGTGATCTCCAGGCAGTGATGAGCGTTGTGGTGCTGAGCTGACTTGTCATCGGGGTTAAACTATAGAACAAGCAGACAGTCAAGACAGAGACAGACAGATCAGGATTCAGCACAGTGGCACAGTCTTATCTGCCTACTGTTTATTACCACAGACGAGGATAAAAACATTGATTCTGCAACACCAAATGATGTTCACAACCTACCTTTATGGTCATATAGCCCACATATGCGTCCTCGGATCCCTCCATAAACACAAATGTGGAGTCTCTTGTGTTTTCAATGATGACTTTATCAGCTACTTTGCCAGGGGCTAAAATTGGGGACAATAAATAATTGCGGTGTTAATTAAATTAAAGTACTTGTGCGTGCACACTACAGACGCAATTTATTTACAGACCAGGAAATGATGGTCATCTATGTCCAGGCCACACCACATACCAGCTCCTATCATTGTGATTGGTGACTCAATATAAATCCACTCATCCGTGTAGATCCCCGAATGGACAAATATCAGGCCATCAAAGTGGGCCTCCTGGACCCCTCCAAGGGCATCCTCGATGGTGTCGTAATACTGGAACAGCAAGACAGGGAGTGGTGTTAATTAACAAGTTACTGACCAGGACGAGCTTCAGATGACGACGACCAAACGCCACAACTCACCAGCATGTTCTCCCTGCCTTTGTATCTGGCTGGGTTGCTGTAGAAATGTTCGGCGAAGCCTGGCTTAACATGCGCTCCTTTGTACTGCACAAACAAACAAACAAACAAACAAACAAACAAACAAACAAACCCCAGTTAGTCGTGAATAATGTCACTAGAGCGCAACTGTGAAAACCTCCACCAGTAAGGCTCCACCTGGGTTTTAGATCACCTCCACAACTGAGGGACACTAGCAAGCTGATCAGGGCAAAACTAGGTGTTTAGGGGGACTCATACCAGCTGCTGAAAGCTCTCCTTCCAGGGGTTGGGCTGTTCGTACTCATCGGGGTTGATCTGGTAGAACTTTCCAGACTCGGGGTGCATCATGGGACGTGTGTACTCAAACACATCCATGTAAAGCCTCTTCCTGTAATGCGTGTGTACACACACAGAGATAAACACAAGGTAAGATAGTGAAGACATGGAGGAAGGGGAAAAGAGCTCAAAGCGTCATCATCATCTTCAAAAGAGGAAGAGAGATATGAGAAGAGATAAGCATCTGTAGATGTCAACATGTATGATGAACAAGTAAAGCAGAGTAAATGATAGCAACGTCACGCAGAAGCCTCACCATAGGATGGGGTCGTTGGCCAGCTCAGTGAAACGCTTGCAGACACAGGCAGCCCGACAGAGGTCCTGCTCCAACAGGTACGAGAAGATCTTCAGGACCACTTCGTCAGGTAGTCTCACCTGGAGATACTGCTCTGCTGGTGCGGCTGAGACAGGGAGGGGAAACATTCGATTGGACTTTGCAAACAAGGGATGACTCGTATGCTATCAATACCTATCGAAACCTTAATATTTATCACATTTTTTTTGCTGTTTGTTTAGTTTTTTATATCAGTACAGTTCCTAGACAGAGATTTTGCATTTAAAGGAAGAGTGGATTGTAATAGCAGTAGCAGCACTGGTTTGATGTTTGGTGTAAATTGTGAGAAATCTTTTTTTGTGTGTGACACTAACACATTAACCCTAGCTCCTTACCTGGCAGGTCTTGCGATTTTCCACATACTCTGGCACGTTTGGCTCTGTGACCAAAGTTCTCTGTGGTTGAAGTCGAGGCACCCTGCAAAAACGCAAAAATATGATTAGCTACCCATCACCTTATGTTCCTAAAAGTTCAGCCTACTTGGACTGACACGGCCAGGCCTTCTCTTCAAAACAGAATTCAAGAGGTGAGGAAAAGTCTGTGCGACGTTAACGGATTCAAAATGGTGCAGGTGCTGACTGATTTTGTCGGAACCAAATTAGGCCATTACCTCAAATGGCCTTTATCTAAATGTCAGTTGGTTTTAATGAAGCGGGGACTCCAAATGAGTTAAATAACAGATTGAAACATCACCTTTGCAATGAGGGAGATAAATCACCATGGCAGCTAGGCCTGGCTCTCCCTCAGACACTAGCAGTAATGAATTCAGGAGGACGGGGAGAAGGGGGGTGGGGGATGGGGGATGGGGGGGTTAATTCCGCTCTCCATGTTATCAAAGGGCCTTCAGGACTTCACATTTATCTGGGGCCAGAATATGTTCAAAACGGATATTTCAACCATTAAAGGCTACAAATGGTTTGCGGATTTGTAATCCCTGTGCAGCTAACACAGAAGCTAGTTGGAGCGGGACTATAGTGGCCTTTGCCTGAACTTAGACTTGCCTCCATGCTCGTTTTGCTCATGGGACAGGCTGTTCTCTTCGGTAGCAGTGACTTTCTTCGTAGCTGGTACGGACTATTTTGAGCTGCCGGATTCCCAGATTCCTCTGCCACCATATCTGCCGGAACCTCTTCATCTGTGAACAAAAAGCATGAAAGCTCATCCTGCGTGTTCGACAAAGATCTGATGATCATCATAGCGCTCCATAGTTAGGTCTTAACCTCGGTGTAGTCATGACTGGTGTAACTCCATCACTCATTCATCAAGCTAAAAACCAAACAAGCACGTGTATGGCTTTGTCACAGAAATTCTTACAGACGCCAAACAGAACATTTACATGATGGATTTTTTTTTTTACATTTACCATGTCAATGTTTGTCTACAAAATACACCGCAACATCGAAAAACATTATCGGTGCGAACCACAGAATCACGTTGCGAATGCAACATAAAAACTATCCTTCCCATCAACGTTAGCAGTTTCGCAAAACCTGAAATTTCTCACTTCCTGGTCGCTTCTTTCAAATTCAAGGATGCACGGAAAAAGGTTGAAGGAAAGTTAGGCTGGCCAGCCAAGTAGAACTAATTTCTTCAATCGACCAAAGGAACAGGACGAGATTCTGAGAATGCAGTAGGAGACGGAAAGGTAATAGCATTTAGCCCAGTTGAGGCATTGCCTGCAATATGCCAAATAGAACTGCAGCAAGCAAGGACCAAAGTAGCCTCATATTTTCTTTTGAGGTAGAACACTATTGACTCCAGGCTTCAATGCATGCTTGTTTACATCAAATACAATCTAAAGTACAAGTAACATTTGCCTACTGCCCCCATCAATGCAAATCAAACTTGATTAGGCCATGTTGGGGTTTGTGGAAAGAAAATAAGCTGTTTTACTAGTAGTCTTGGACAGTATGCATAGGTCACCATGGTCATATTAAGATTTTCAGATGAATTCACAAATAAAAAATTACATTTTGCAAGATACTTAATATATACAGGCTAAATGTAAATATGGAGATGCATTACGTTGCTGTCAGTTGTCAGTCATTCTTAATCTTTGCACAAGTTACTGGTGCACTGGCATAATTGTGAGCCTAAATTGTTGTCTGTACTCTACTGTAAATGTTTGAACAAGTGCTCCTGGAAGTTTGCGTAGAGCCCTTCTAACAAACCTGGTTGGTAGTCCATTATTTTCCAGCACATATTGTACATGCATTCAATTGGACCCAAACTGGACTACTCTGTGCATGCTTCACAATTCTCCTCCAGGGCTTTCACCCAGATGTAACAGAAAAAATAACTGTCACTCACTACAAGGCATAGCGTAAAGAGTTAAGCATACAGCATGCACAAAATGTACAGAGCTGTCCAATTCAATTGTTTTGGTTTATGACATAAAAGGTCAACTGGAAAGAACCTAATACAAACAAGCTGAAAAGGGGCATATCTTAGCGGAGTCAGACATACTTCAAATCAACAAAACAATTCTCCTCCCGTGCTTGCATTCTGGAACAAAGGACAGTGGCCCAATTAAATGTCGCTGTCGACTTACAACCAAACAGTAGCTCAACTTAACTGTGCATAAACATACTGTGTGCTTCAATAGAGGAAACTCTTACAGTGCTCTGCAACGCTCAACCCCCTCAGTTCTTGCCGTGGAGTGAGTGTGTGTGTGTGTGTGTGTGTGTGTGTATGAGTATTTCAAAAGCAGCCTTCCTGAGGCCCCTGACTGACAGCAGTAATATTTGCCCACATTCCTTCCCTGCACAATGGCAGTTATGAGTAAGTACCGCCCACACTGCCTGTCAGTGACTGGGAGGGCTCACTCCTTCAGCCCCAAGGACAAATGTCTGCCGCCCCCACCTCCTCCAGACACACTCACGCACAAGTGGCCGGGTCATCGCGGGCCTATCCACGTGCCTTCACCTCAATAACAGGGCAGCGACGGTGTGTGTGTAAACACTGCAGACCTTGTTAAGAGAGTGAGCCACGCCGTGGAGAGGACTTCAAGTAAGGCGTGTGTAAGCCATCAGGATCTCTTCTCTTGACACAAAGCACTTTTGCATCATTTCTCATTGCGCGAAAAAGAACTCTTCAATGATCGGGTGGGAAAGGACAAGTGTTTCTGTAGATGTCCTCATCGAGCGCTCCAGGCCAGGGTGAGACACACACAGGCACGGGACTGCAGGGGTTGGATTTCCCAGCTCTTCCCCCCTGAAGAAGCCCTTCATGCCAGCTGGAGGCCCCTGCGTCGCTCGGCAGCTGCGTGGGGAGAAGCAGGTGAGGGGCAACCCTAAAGGGCGCTGTAGAGGCCCAGGGGTTGTTTTTGGAGAGAGAGAGAGAGAGAGAGAAGGGGGGAGAGAGAGAGAGAGAGAGAGAGAGAGAGAGAGAGAGAGAGAGAGAGAGAGAGAGAGAGAAGGGGGATGGGGGCCAGTGGGGGTAGTAGTCTGGACACTACACTGGCATGCCTTTGATGACCGCAGAGTGCTCAGCTCGGCCTGACACCTATCCTTCAACGTGCCGGGTCACTACCTTTAGAGAGCGGTGGCAGGACGAATGTCCGCTCTCATTCACCTCCCTTCAATCAAAAGCAGACAGAAGACAGGCCAGTTGGCCACTTCCGTTCTCACACGGGCCCATATGTGCTTCTGATGTGACGGCCAACTGCAGCAGCTGGTAATGGAATGTGGTTAATCACAATCAAGCGAGAGCTCATCATAACAATGAGCCTAATGTAACAATAAATCCACTTGATGAGGGGTTAGAAAATGACTAAGTGCTGGTGCAATTAGTGCTCAAAACACTCGGTCTGGGGTATAAATAGGCTACTTGTTTTCCTGAGAACCCCTTGATAAATCTCATGGCAAAGACAGCAAGGCAATGAGGATCAGAGGAGCTGCAGGCCTTCACACTACTACCATTGCCATGCCCTGGCAATCCTCTGCACAAACAGCACTGTACTCGATGATGATTAGGCCATTTACACAATTACGTGTGTGAAGGGGAGTTCTGGCCTTGATTGTGGGATAGTGTTTGCCATTGTTGTTTCCATTCTATCTCTAGCTCCTGTACTGCCTCACGATCCCATCAACCAGTGGGGTAGGAACACCCATCACTCTAATCATCCATTAGCACCTCTGAACAATGGGGCAGCGGCCTCATTAAACAAGATGCCATACAAAAACACCAAGTGGGGGTGACAAAAGCATCGGAATCATCACAATAAAAACGGCTTGCTTGCTTTAAATTCTCACAAATGTTAATTTCCCTCTTTCCCCGTCTTGTCGGTGAAACCAAAACCGCCTGTGCGCTGCGCTTCCTTCGGTGAGAAATCATTTCACGGAGGACAAAACTCATCAGACTGGGAGGAGAGAGCTGATGAACTCCGGCTCTGCCTCTCTGCAGAGCTAACAGAGAGAGCAAATAAGAGTCCAGAGAGGGAGGTGGGGGGGGGGGGGGTTAAAACATGTCTAGGCCTACTCTAGCAGACTTGCGGCCATTTTGACTTCATTGAGACCATTTGCGAGCGAGAGAGGAGACACGAGGCCACCATGCCTCCGAGCTGCCCGCTATCAGAAATCAATGTAATTACTCAGGAGAGGCGCACGCCTAACCAGGTTAAAGCGCCATACGGTTTCAACAAGGTCGCTCGCTAAAGTGGACGAGGTGACCCCGTTTTTTTTTAAAGTGCTGAGCTGCACCTCTGTAGGAAGCGGCTGATGATCAAGGAGAGGCGAGCACACAGCTGTTCCGGACTGAAAGGGAATCCCCAAATAAAATTTGCATTCCTATTTCCAATCTAACACCCTTTACAGGCCTGCATGTTTCCAGTCCACTGGAGATGTGCTGCATTCCCTGCTCCATACAAATCACAAAATGAATCCTTAACTGGGTACAGTCATTCCAGGCTATTCTCTACTATTTAAGAAGTAAAATAGCCCATATATATATTTTTAGTAGTGTAATTTCCTTCCTTGCCTTATCTATAGTCAAATAAATTCCATAGTAAGCATTCTCAATGGAGAGCTTGTCCGGCTCCCTCTTTAGAATGTTGTAATTATGCAAAATGCCATAATTCCATCCAGTCTGGTTCACGCTTGCCTGCATCCTGGAACGCCGACTGCACAGCAACCGGCTGCCATCGCCCGGAGAGGGGACGGGCTGCCTTGGTGTCACTGCTTGGGGTTAAAGCCAGTGGGATAAAACAGTAAGCCGTAAAGAAGCATCCCAGACAGCTGCCTAACCTCTGACCACTACAGTGCAGAAAAACGCAAACCTAAATCATTGCCGTTAACAGAGCAATGGCAGAGAGAGAGGGAGAGAGAGCAAGATAGAGCGAGGGAGAGAGGGAGAGAGAGAGAGAGAGATAGAGAGAGAGAGAAGAGGAGAGAGAGGAGAGGAGAGAGCAACCACAGCAGACGAGGTGGCTCGCTGCCAGGCACTGGAAAGCAACACCACTTCACGGAGAAAGAAAGTGAAAGCAGACAGTGGTGAGGGAACAACCGAGTCAAGCAGTGATACACTGAAGCGCTTAGCATGCGTGAGTCACTGGTACACTACACGGCAGGGTACATTGGCCAAAAGGGTATGGGGATGGGTTTAAAGAGTAAGCACTGGTGTGAATGAATCAGACGTCAAAATGGCCACCACAACTGAGAAGGGAAACTTCTAAAAAGGGATGACTTTGACGTACCAGAATCCAACCCTCACACTAGAAGTCATCAATTACCAGGCAATTCTCTCAGGTGTTGCCCAGAGTTGCAGATTATAACACACACAATTGGTGTCTAACTGCACCTTTAAGGTTAACCTAAACATAGAACTGTGCAATAAATTAAATTAATCAATTAATAGTCAATATGACAATTAACAATACATTGGTAATGTACTGCTTTCCTGCATTCTGTTTTGCAACAATGTTCTCATTTCATGCTAGTTATAAATCCAGGTGAATTACCTCTAAAATACAACTGAACCTATTGTTCCCTTTTTTATTAAGTTTAGAAAATGGATAGTGTATCACTGAGTAATCATATTACATAATCATGATCTCAATGATTCAAATAATCATGATGATTTTCCCCATAATCGATCAGCCCTACATAAACACACTCCACCTGCAGACACATTACTCATTTGCTCACTTGCTATTCATCCAGTCCTTGCATTTAATAGCAGCCAAACAAATCACTGAATGCAGATCTGAGAGCCAAATCACGGGATACAAACAAGCATGTATACTATCCACCGTACATACATTTTTTGAACTCCTGCCAACTTCCACAAAGGCTTTTGACCAACAAGATATAGGACTCTACGTATAGCAGACATTTCATTCACATAGGGCATCGCCCTAAGTAAGTTGGAAAGTTAGGATTGAAAGGTTACCTGGCTGGGAAATTAAGATATCACAGTTGTTGACTTTATGCAACCACTAGCCTACTAGATTCAAAATAAAGCTGACAGCAGCTCAAACAGAAGGGAATCATGCAATGCTGAAGTGCAACGCAGACATAGCAAAACAACCCAGACATCCTTTCCAAACCCGCTCAGCATCCAGTGTGTGGACAAAAGAAATGTCATCTTCTAAAACTACCCATTCAGTTAATTATGACTGACACCACGGTGTCTGCGCTGAGGAGAGAGATGATGAAGCAGAACACACAAAAACACTCTTTTCCAGGCCAGGCAGCGCTTAGCTTCCTGCAGCAAAAGTGAAATTGCATTCCTGACCCATATTAAGAACAATGACATGGCATTACTTCTAACCCACTTTCAATGTTTTTTTAAAATAGCAATCATCCATACAGGATGATGATGACTCGAGATTTTTTACAAATCATCTGCTTACCTCCATGTATACGACTAATCAACAGAAACTCGAATTCAGAAGAGTCCTAATACTGTTCCACCTGTCTGTCCCTCACTAATACTGGAGCAGATGTACCAAAGCAGGAGACACATACACCAGGCAGACTCGGATCATCGGACAGAGATGTACGGGCGACGCGATCCAATTTTACCTGAAGGCGAGCGGGAGGCCATCATGCAAGCAGGCGATCGAGAGACCATGCAAACCCCCCACCGATGGATTCACCAAACGTCAGCCTGTTGCTCAGGCAGCAAAGGTGCTCTCCCAGGCTACTCGTCCAGTAACCACTACAAACACTACGCACCACACCACAGCACAACACAGGGCTTCATCACAACAGAGACAACAGAGGGACTCCACGTTAAGCATACGCATGCATCACCTGGGAATTTGGTGATTCTCAGTGACCGACCTAATGAACTACCTAACAGGCATCAAAGTCTGCATTCACCGCGTATCATTCAAAGCACAATAGAGCCAATAGAAGTTCTGGGGTGCCATCAAAACATCATAGTCTGTGAAAGCTATCCCTCATACAAAATGCATGATTCCGGGCAGTTGGGTATATTTCGAATCAATCTTTTTTTTCTGGTATAAGAAAACTGAACACAAAAAGTTAAATATTTCAAAAACTCCGTCCTTGAGGTCTTGCTCTCGTTCGATCAGGCTTTGTCTCTCAATGTGAGGAGATGTAGTCTCCGCAGCTGCCCCGTGTGACAAAAGCAGGCAATCCTCCAAGAATGGACGAGCAGAAAACAGAAGACGGTAGGGCTTGAAATGACAAAGGGGCTTGGTGCTGTGCAGAGCCCCTCCGTGGCTCCCTATTGTTTTAGCCACAGGAGAACCTCATAAAGCTGATCAATGAGAGGGGAGGTGCGTGCACTGAGGGCTCTGCTACCACCTACAACTGAATAGACCTCTCGATCTCCCTCTCTCTCTTTCATTCTGTGTGTGTGTGTGTCAACAAGATTTTCTGAAGGGACACTGGTAAGACAACATCAAACAAATCAATAACAGTTCATATCATTCCACTTCTGACACAGGTCTGCTGAAATATTTCATAGCAGACAGTAATTCTAACTTAAAATACATGCAACTGCGTAACAAGTCAGTGAACTACACATGTCTTGTAAACAGTGACTATTATGTGTGGCTATTTGACCTGACATCTAGCTTGCACATGCAAACAAACACTTGAGCATTAATTGGTTAATTAATTGGTTCTTACAATTACATATTTTGGATAAGCTTAACTGTTTTCAGTGAGTAATGAATGACAAAATAACATTCAATGTAGCTACCATAAAGAAACTGTAGCTACAATTTCATATGCTGCAGCTTCATTTATTACAATCTTGCACCGCCGAGTTCAAAAAACATAAAAGTAGCCAGATTTGTGGATACATTGGCTCTACGCAGTTTAATACTCCTGCAGAAATGGCTCTCTGTTGAGTCTAGCATCTACCTAAGTGGCATAGGCCTACACTCTGTTGAGTATGTCAGTGTAGCTCTGTACTTCACCACACTGGTCGGGGACACGTAAACAAACAATGTAGAGGGACATTACATAGAAAATATTTCTTATTTGTAGGGATGCACAATATTGATATACATATGTATTAGAGCCCGACCGATATGGGATTTTGAGGACCGATACCGATATCGATATTTGAGAGTTTCAATAGCCGATAACCGATATATCGGCCGATAATCATTTTTAACCAACATAATTTAAAAACTTTCTCCTATAAAATGTTGATCAAGGTGGGGCGCTATCTGTTTAAATAGGCCTAACCATCTGGTTTCCTAATAAAACATTCTTACACAGTATTTTTTTTAATTAAATAAGTGTGGTCTTTTCACCTTTGATAACCACCATTGCACAAAATATTTTTTTTACTTTACCTTTAACCTTTGTAAACCATGCTTGGTGTAAACACCTTCGTTAAAATGCAAAAAAATTGAAGACTAACAAAGGAGTATGTGAGTGTTTGGGAATTAAGGTTAGCTCTGAAGACTTGTCTCATATGCTCACATTTATTTTGTGTGCTGTCTTCGTGAGCTTAATGTAACAGTTTACACTCACTGACAGCACTGACAGGACCACCATGGACAGTCTGAGCGATCTTTGTGAACAAGTCAACAGCAGCTTAATAGTTTTAGCAAACAGAGGTGTTTTTAAGGATGCATCATACTACTTCCACCGGCTAAATTCCACTAGCTAAATCAAAGGTCCTTCATTAGGCTACTCCGCTTTAACTCTCTATGGCTAAATGTTGGCGCTGCTAATTTAGCTCCCCTTATGATCAGAAAATGAACGGGATGACGGTCGGGAACAGACAATTAGTGCTGCTATCAATATCCTCAGTATAACCACGTTTATGTTTGACAAATACAACAACATTCAAATTAGCCTCCATCACACAACCACCAATGCTAACGTTCAATTTGTTTTTAGCTTTGGACTTAACATTGTGACCAGTGGCTCTAAGATTAACGTTAGCCTACAGCAGTAAAAATCAAGCATGTCCGATAAACATTCTTGCATTTATTTAGGCTTTTAGAAGAAATGAGAATTACATTTCACGTGAAAATCATCCTACCATGAACACTCAAACCACTTCAGAAAACTATGACACGCAACGCAAACTGCAATTTGTTGCCGTTGTTTAGGAAGTAGAACTAACTAGTCAAGCAGAGTGCGTGTCTTGCAGTAAGAAGATGCGCCCTCTGGTGGAATACCACGTAATTACAACACTAGAAATGTGAATGGAGGATCAATATTCGGGTTTCCTTTATTTAATTAAAAAATATTTATCGGCCGTTATAAAATATTTATCGGCCGATACCGATAGTTTTGAAAATGCCTAATATCGGCCGATAATATCGGCCGGCCGATATATCGGTCGGGCTCTAATATGTATACATACGTTTATACATTCATTTTGCAAAATGTCTTCAGCTGTGAGGTTAATACACGGGTGGAGTTAATATGGTATTAATATGCTTTTGATTCCTTAAACTTGCATAAAACACCGTCCTGCGGCTTATACACAATGGGGCTACAAGAAATGACTGTAATGATCAAAGTTATCAATACCATTCAATGAAACTGAAGGTCATGAGCGACAGTCAGAGTAGCAACTTTGTTCAATTACCAACAGTTCAAACTATGCAACACTTTGCTTCACTACCTCTGCTTTAGTCACAAGCTTCCCTCTTCCACCTTCCAGCTACACACACTCTCTCTCTCTCTTCGCCCCTCATTCACTACACACAGAGTTTTTCTTAAAGGAGAAACACATCACTTTTATGACAAAACACTTCAGATTTTTTACTTTTAGTTTGTTGCTGCTGTACCATGAAGGAGAGGCCTATTATGAGTGATAACAGACTTGGGTAAAATGACTAGACTACACTACAGTTGGGGATAGATCATAGGATTTAGGCCTAGACTATTATATTTTCAGATCAAAGTGACATTTTTTGAGAAAGTAAGCATAAAACAGAGATAATCTCATGCTGCGAAAATTGTAACAAGATTTTCTTCACATAACCCCCTCTGGGCCTCTATCTAACAACACAGTCACCGCCTCACCATGCTGGGATGGTCACTAACACTGTATTTAACATCAAGCCAAGGCTTTATGACCTGTAAGCAACTTCTCACAATTTGTCATAGGACTGCTTTTAAAACAGTGGATTTGGTGTATCGTTACACACCCCTAATAAACACCAGACCATATTACCTACATAGGCCTCTAACACACCAATTGCTAACACAAAGACAAAAAACAATGTGTGATAGAAATGTGTGAGCCTTTACCAAAAATGTGTTCGCTATCATTAACATAATCTTGTTAATGCTGCTGGGCAACAAACCAAAGAGTCCTAAAGGCATGCATCTAATAATGATATCCGCTTTAAAAGGTCCTCAAAGAACACATAATATCATTGCCATCTTTTAATCAACAAGGACCCTAAGCTTACATTTAACAATGGCGCTTAATTCATCATTCATCATAAATTTCAATGACACTGAGTGACATTATCTAAACTCTAACAACTCTGTCACCAAAGTACTGTCATTTCAGCCTTCATTATCTGAGGATGATTCCAGTTCATCTGCATAATCCATGGTCTCCACTTTTCACGCAACAACAACGGTCTTAAAATCACAGTTAACAATTAATTCAATGAATGAAGAGTCTATCAGGATAGGTGTTGATGGGTCAACTACTAGACCAGCATCCAGTGAGCATGACCCTAATCCAGCCTAATTTTACATGGCTTCCTTTGGAGTGATTAGCCAGTTAGATTACACAACCAAATGACAACTCCATTTCAAAATATATACTTCCACCCATTCCTAATTATATCAATCAATGCCTGCACTATTTCCAGAACATGGACCGACATTGCACTTTACACAAAAGCTCATATACTTCAATATAGCAGTCAGTATGACTCCAGGCAGACACATATATAACCTATTTGGTAGGTATTCATACCTAATCTCTGGTGGCGGTTAGGGCCACTAAAGTTCAGCTAATGTCTTGATTCCTTTTTAATTTCTAGATTTCTTTATTGCCGAGAGTCAATTGCTCTGATTCACTGATCACCTGCATAAGACTTTTTGCCATTTTGTAGCCTAACCTTAATCCACATTACCTTCTGAGCAGTGCAAGGATCAGTCAGTTGCATGCCAGAGACAACCCATCAGTGGCTGAGAAAGCGGCTGTTTTGTCAGTGTTAGCCCCTTGGTTGGGGACGGCAAGACGCGCCACTTCAACAAGGGCTGAGAGTGGGAATCAGGGGACTAAAATCAATATCAAAGCGGGCTAGCCTACACACAGAACTGAGTGCACACCTAGTCTACCAAAGAGACATTAAGGAAGTCATCAATGCCTGAAGCCTTTTTAGATGGACTTCATCAAACAGTAGCCTGTGTGATCCTCAACACCATGTGTTCTCTGTCACACAGTAGCCAGTTTAAGGCAACACATTTTTGCCAACATCAGTCCCTTCAGAAGTTCTGAAATGTTAAATTCATATGTGTTTGTTTAGCTGATGTTTTCATCTCAAGAGACTTACAGCACCAGGCAGTCAATAGGACTGCATGACTTGGCGAATGACAACTGCGATAACTGTGCGGCTCTAGCAGCAACACATCTCATCAGAATGCGTGTTTACTATGAATTAAACCAAAGGCTGAGGGCACTGCCATTAGGATATGTGAGCAACACTATTCACCAGTATTCCACACACAATTAGGTGTGCATCACAAAAGAAAATCTACAAATGGGCATACGCAGCATTAGACACCAAGCTCACTTAAACGTTGACATTAACACATGCTGTCACGAACGAGATACAGCCCTGTTTGAATTACAGAAACATAGGCCTAACCTTTGCGTATTTGAAAAGATTATACAACAATCTACTACCGATTTCCCTCTCTTCAAACCATAAACCACAATTCATTTTCCTCACCCTAAAAATACCCATTACATAGGCCGGGCCCTACTTGACAGCTGTATGTAATCCTGTCAAAACTGAGCATGGCTGGAAAAGAACACAGGACCATAACGTCACAATGAGGGTTCCAGTTTTGAGAGTAGAGGACTCATGTATATTCAAATTAGTCTGGCCTATCCCAAAGGATGTATGAAATTCAAATTTGCATGATAAGCAACCAGGGAAGAAAGACTGCTGGGGAGGTACCTACCCTTCATCACCATAACCTTCTTTGTATGATCAATGTATACCAGTGACAAAATCACGCGTTATTTTGGTCTGTCATTTGACTGAACAAATGCCACACACCAACGAGGTGACATGTTACACTTGTAAAAACAACAATCTGCAAACAGATATCACACTTTGTATATATATTTCAATATGGAAACTATACACACCCTGAGGGACAAACAATATGCCAATAGCCCACATCTGAAACCCTTTACACATAACTTACACTCCAAGAAAAAGGTTTGCTTCTTGCATAACGTGCTTGCCTTCAGTTGCGACTGAAAGGAGTGAGTTAGGTCATGAGATTTTTTTTATTTTTTTTAAGGTTTTCTCACAAATGTTTACACACAGTAGGTCTAACCATTGGCTAGCGGGCACCAATTTGCGTTTGATCAAGTTGTGTATCATGCACAAATATCTGTCTAGGTGATTACTATCCAACATTACCTGTAGCCTACCATTTTGAAATAACACAACCTTTTAAGACGAGTTATGACAGACTTTCAGCAGCTATAATTGCGTATTTGCGGACACTGTATAAAAACATACAACAGTCTAATTCCCCGTGTGACATTAATGTTAGGCTATTTGCAAATAATAATTATCAGAAGTTGTGACAGACACCTTACTTTTAAAAGTAGCTAAAGAGTAATACAATTAGCGATTCAATTTGATTAAAATAACCATAACATTTGTTTGACCAAACATTTAGTTACTGGAAGTCAGCACAGCTTCTCCAGGTTAGATCATTGCTGACGTTTATTGGCACCCAAAAGCAACGTTAGCAAATTAGCTAACGTACGTTAAGTGAAAACTGATTAATGTAACGATACGACTAAATGCACAACATATGTGACTGTTGTGTTAACTAGCTACTTGGCAATGTGGCAGACAATAGGCAAACTTGAATTAAATGTGTCTAAATAAACAATGCTAAATGACAGAAGAATTAACGTAAACCTTAGCAAACATAATGGTGGCCAGCTTCTGCGTGTTCCGTCAACTATCAGAAGTTAGCCATCCTAGCTGACCGACGTGAGCTAATAACATTAAGTGGCTAAAATAACGTTAGGTGACAGTGTTGTTCCATGTTATTAGGCAACTTTCGGTAACCAGAGCGTAAATGGGTTAGCTGCGTGTTGCTTAACGACTGATTGTCGTTACCTAGTTTGATCATTGCACCGGTTGGGCATGCTAATTCGTTAGCATAGTAAGTTAGCAGACTGATCAACGTTACAGCAGTGCGAAATGTTTGACTAGCATAGAAACTAATGAGTCAATCCATCAAGTCGTTAAGCTATTTAAGTTGACGTTACAGACACTGTGCATCACCCAACAAAAAAAACAACAAACGTCCGCTCTGAAACCTAGTTCACGTAACTGACCAGACCACTGCTTTTCCAATTATACTTTTACTCCATCCTCGCTAAAAAATGGCAGCTCTTTGCTCAGACCCAGCGCAGTAAAAGCAGATTTTCAATGGCTACAGTTCGGCGGCTAGCATATAGCTTCTAGGGTTGCGCACCAGCTAACATTAGCAATAGGCTAGGGCAGGTCTACGAGCCAATGTTACTGTTCATAACCATTCAAAAAAGGAAAGATTTGAGGAACGCTGTATATAGTTACTTGAAAGTTCAAACTGGTGAATGAGAAAGGTGCAATTAAAACACATAAACATTAATCAGAAAAATGCCAGATCAGTAAGGATTAAGAGCAAACCAAGCCAAACAAAGCGCGGCCTACGCTAACGTCCGATTATGGAGAAGCCTCGGTGTTTCCTACTGACTCTAGATTAAGATTAATGGTTTGTCAACCCGCAATATGCACACATTGTAATGTATAATCTGTACACACATGACAAGACACAATCTGTCAAAGTACTTAAACTGTTAAATTCCGAATCAGACATAAAGCAAAATGTTAAAATATGTGCTGGTTTGGCTACCTCTTTCCTGGTTGTTCCTTTCCGGCTGCACCGGGCGCGGCCTCGACACTCGCCTGGGTCTTCGGTTGGTAGCTCTGACGGAGTTCATTTGAGGGTTTTAGAATTTGAAAGAAAACAGAACCCTTGCCTATGATTAAGACCAAGCTCAATTTTTGAAGTGAAGATTAGAAAAGGTATAACATTGCACTAAAACGCCCCGTTGTAAATTTAAGGAAGATTTGATCAAAGTGTTTTTCCTAACACTACCCCCGTAACACTCCGCTCAACCCAATCTTAGCCTTGCAGGAGGAGCCATTTACTCTGAAGCACCAAAAGACTGAAAAAAAAAATCACATGGGAAGATTCTCCACCAATTGCAAAGCGCAATTCATGCTCCTCTCTGGCGACTGCAAATAAAAACGAGACCCTTGGATCATCATTCTCGTGAGATTGGGACAGAAATAAAATGCAGAAATATTGTGGGACCATGTCAGTCAGGTATGTTGGTTTTGTCTGAATGGTAAACTAGCCTGTAAAAAAACGTTGCAACGCCTTTTTCGCCTCTTTCACGATGTGAAAATACCGGAAACTGGCCATACAAACAGTTACAAGGGGAGTCATCTGGTTAAATCTGTGGACAGGTTCTGACCATTGTTTAGGTGTCTCACATTCACAGGGTCTACTCGAGATAGTGTTGTTGAGTGTGCTTTGTTCATGTACAATTAGGCAGGTGTTGAACGAAATAAGCTGCTGTTTATCTTGTTATAACACGTTAGACAAGAAAATATGCTCATATTTCAAAGCCATACTGAAAACCTGAAATTAGCTCAAAGAATGTCTGCCATTTGACAGCAAAGGTTCACATAATGTGGATCAGCTGATTTAGCAGCGTAACTTTGGTGGATGGCATGGCATGCGACCCTCAACCCACATGTAGGCCTACTACTCTGACCTGAAATGACTACTAGAAATGACTGAATGTTAGTGTGTAAGTGAATTATAGTGTTTTTTGTCAGACAATGGGTTTGAAAAGCTTACTGACTGTGCCCTTTTTGCTCTCCCCTGTCAAATAGACCACATTTCCAGAGTGTTGAGATATTTGAGAGAAAGACACTCTTTTTAAGAATGAAAAGTCCTCAATGTGTGTGTAAATATGAATATAGACATTATATACAGTCTTAGTAGCTTAGCTTTTGTCTGTATTTGCCAATAAAAACATGCCGACTTCGTCCACACTGATGAACATAATATCATGATTTACATGTTCCTTCCTGAATTATTTAGAGTTTGGATGAGTATTAGGCAGGTTGACACATCTTTCTTTGTGGAGTCAATAAAATACAAACTTCAGACAAAGCCTCTGAACTTCATCTTTTACATGTGAAAATTTATCAAACACCCTCATTTTAAATACTTAACATACTTAGCAATGTTGCGTTTTTATTTTATTGACAGCAATAGTGTTTTGCTAGACCCACTGTTTATTTGGATAATGTTGACCTATATTGTTTATTGTTTCTCTGGAAAACTGTTGCATAATTTCAGATATACCATAATAGCCTATAGATGAACATTCCCTGTCTGTAATACTCACTTGATCACTTGATCACAGAAATCCATTAATTCCGTTATGCAGTGATGTTCCCTCACTGGTGTTGGTATCAATAATGGTGGTCATGCTTGTATCCTCTTGATCATATGAAATTCTTTGGCTCTGATATTGCTGCTGATGCAGCAACATAATAATGATTGATTTAATGAATAGATGTTGATCTCAATGATTTGCTCGCACAAATAAAAATAATGATTTTATTAATAAATTATGGTATGGATTTATATGTGATTGGCAGGTGTAAGACACACACACATGGTAACTACTTTAAAGTTACAAGCCCCAGGAAATGATAAAAGCACATACATATGCCTTATGCATTTGCATGTTCCCTCTGCAAAGGTCAGTGAGGTCATTATGCTCCACTGCGTTGTTCTCTAGTTGTGATTCTCAATCTTGCCACTAGATGTCATAATGTAACAATGTAATCTAGTGCCCTATATGTGGGCACTAATGTAATCTGGAAAGACATAACAACAACTTTGGCTGTTCAATGAGGTTTAACCATTTCATATATATGTAATATTCTTTGAAACAAAACACGGAAAGTTACGGCTTGAATGGTTGTAGTTAAAAAAAAAGATAAAAAAAAACCATTGACATTGGCATTATCCTAAAGGTGACACTGTTACTTGAGTTTGTATGCTTACACAGTCGTTAGAAAAATGTTTAGGCATGTTTATTTTCCAGAGATAATGAGAGCCTCATAAAAAAGTTGTAGTGGGTAATGACACAATGGCATCAGAGCAGAGGAGGTGTGTGTGTGTGTCTGTGTGTCTGTGTGTTTGTCTGTCTGTCTGTCTGTCTGTCTGTCTGTGGGTGAGTGTACACGAACATACAAACGCATGCATACAAGCGTGGGATTGCACACATACAGCAGGATGTGGCCAAATGACAACTGTCAGAAGAAAAAACTTCCCATGTTTGAGTAAAGAAGAACTGAAAGTTATTGTTCCAAAACATGACCACTAAGATGAAGAATTGTGCGAACATGTGTGGGTTGTTTGATTTAAAGGCCAAGATCTTGATCATGCCTCTGGCAATACCTTAGGCTCATGATTTGTTGTAGCAGTTTAGATTTCATTTCTCTTAATCACAATTTAAAGGCCTTCAGGCAAAACCAAATGTCTTTGACCATGTGTGTATAATTGCTGTGTGGCTGTGAATACAACTAATAAGGAGATAATTGTGCAATGCTTCAGTTGCCATAACCACCCAGCTAGGTGAATCAATATTTAGGCTACTCTAGCAAAATGTTTCCTGTAACATTCTCAACCATTCACAGCAATGTGTTATACAGTGTTTGCACATAAAATCCTTCCATATATATAACTAGCCTACCGCCACTCTGTTTTATCGTAACATCTCTGTGATCGGAATTGCTGCCATGGCAACGCTTTTACCCAGTCATCTTAGGCATGTGTCCAGGTCACAAATGTCAAACATCAGCACAGGAGTCATGTCATATGAGGAGGATGTGGTGGAGGTGGCACCCACTGTTTATTGTGTGATTATCACACTCCATGGTCCAGTGTGATCTTTGTGAGACCACAAGGCCATGGAGGCCACTGGGTGACATAGACAAGGATGTTTTCGGTCTGTGGCAGTGAGTTGAAGTTCCCTTGTTTGCAGAGTGCAACTGCTCAAACTGCACAGTTATCTCTCTCATGTCACTACCAGTCTTTCACACAGCATTTAGCTGTGTCACATTTGTCCTCAGATTTTATTTATTTATTTATTTTTTAAATTCAGGAATAGACTATATTCCTGAAAGTTTTACCTAGAAACCAGAAGCCTATGCATAAAGGCAATAAGTAGCTCCCAACTTTGCGATCTAGGAGGAACTTTTCAAAATAATGGGCATGTCAATTAACTATATGGCTGATAAACTTGTATGTCTTGCCAAACTTTGTATTTGGTTTAGGCTCCACAATAGCTGGTCTCAAAACATTTAATACTGATCGCTTTAGTAATTCTGTAACTCTAGAGTTCCTGCTACTCATTAACTCTGACACCTCTGAGTTTATGTGTGTCATAATAGTCTTTGTGTGCACCCCAGTGGCTTCCCCCTCACCCCAAAAGGCCATCTGCCCTGAGATATAGGCAAGTAGTCATAAACTCATGGAGGATGTCCGTCTGAAGGGTCAGTGCTCTTTCACCCGACATACGAAAGTTACTGGGGTCATCTCAGGTCACTCACCCTGGACATTAGCCACTAGGCTATTGTATCACGTGAACCTTTTTTATTGTAACTTAAACGGCATCCAACAAGGGACGGGTCACTATATGGGTAATATTTTAGATGTGTTCAATTCCATCCTAGGGACTTTTTGAAACCATGATATTATGGTGGACTCTCTCTTTCTCTTTCTCTTCCTGTTTACTGTGTGTGTGTGTGTGTGTGTGTGTGTGTGTGTGTGTGTGTGTGTGTGTGTGTGTGTGTGTGTGTGTGTGTGTGTGTGTGTGTGTGTGTGTGTGTGTGTGTGTGAACAGCTGCTTACCTTTCATCGTCCAGTGTGATTAGATTGGTGGTAGTCTGTGATGATGGCTGTCTTAATGACAGTTAGGCCAGCAGGTGACTGAACACAGGTGGAGGGAACTCTCTCTCTCTCTCACACACACACACACACACACACACACACACACACACACACACACAAACACTCACAGTCATCCTCACTCCCTCTCTTACACACTCTCTCTCTCTCTCTGTCTATCTATCTCTGTCTCTCTCTCTCTGTGTGCACGTGACTTTTGGGTCACCTCTACTACCAGTCTTCCTCATTCCTTACATCTGAGTGGCTCTCTTCAGCGTGCGTCGCCTCCGCCACCACCACCAGAGGTAATGGACAGAAGCAGTCGCTCACTGTGCCCTTGTGTCCCGCCAGCCTGGACCTGGCCTCCCAACGCCCTCCCTGTTTGGGCGGCTGTCAGAGCAAGGGCAGATGGCTCATTACCATAAATAGGACAGATAGAGAGAGAGTGTATGAAGGGAGTGAGAGAGGGAGGGAGAGAGGGAGGAGTGGAGGGAAGCTTGCGCACCAGCCATAAGGACCCTGCCATCCAAACCCGAGGAAGTGGGAGGCCGTTGCTAGGAGCGAGTGAAAACAGCTCTGTGATCATACAAAGCAAGCCAACCCTCCACACCCCACCCTAACACACCCTGCTCCAAGCCTGATTCTAACCCCTGCCCCCACACACACACACGCCTGCATGCACACGCACACACACACACACACATCTACACACACCCGCATACACACACACATACACACACACACACACACACACACACACACACACACACACACACATCTACACACACCCGCATACACACACACACACACACACACACACATATACATACACACACCCACAGACACAGACACCCACCCACACACACACACACACACACACAGTAGCCACGTTTTTACTGCCTCCTCCTCTCACCGTGCGCTTGGGGCCGGTGCCCGTTGCTGCTGGTTGTGGACAGATGGCCAATGGGCCCCACTGGCCCTGCAGCTGGGTGTGGTGTGATCCAGCACAGTGGGATCTGGCGCAGGGGGAAGTCACACCTTCTCCGGTCTGTGCTGCTCAGGAGCAGGCGAGAGCCACCCAGCACTGCGGCCGCTCTCACCACAGCTAAGAATAGAACCACACTTGTTGCCTCCTGGTTTTATGACCTGTCAGCGTCAAAACACAAACACACACACACACACACACAAACACATACAATGACACGCACTATTCCATACCCTGATCACAGCAAATTAATCAGATAGTAATCTGAAAGGTTAGAACACCAATCAGAGCGGCAAACTACCTGTTTAAACTCTCATTTCAAAGCATTCAAAATCATCTGTTAATGTGCCAATTCTGTGTAAGGAAGCAAAGTCAGATTTAAGTTAGTCTCCTAATAAATATGACAGTACACACGTACACTACATCATCAATATAAAACCTAAGTAGTCATTGTTCTGATTGGTAATGATTGCTACACTTTTGAATAAACAGATCCCACAGAGAAACAGACGGTGTTTGCTAACTGCTCCCAACTGTGTGTGCATCGGTGCGCTGGAGGAAAACCACAGCGTTCCTACTGTTGTAGTCAGCTCATTTAATCCACATTGATCGTGTTTTGTTTGTGGTGTAACGCATTCATGCCTTCGTGCTTCAGCAAATCGCCCTGAAAATCATGATGGCAAATGTGAAGACATTAACTAATGGATGAGAAACAGAGAAACAGCCCCCAACGGGTGGCGGAGCAAAATGGACGGAGTTGTTGCTCACTCCCGGGGCAGGAGAAGCAGAAATGGCAAAGTACAACTCAGCAAAAGCCCACAAGAGAGAGAGAGAGAGACGCCACAGGACAACAGTGGGGCCATGTGGAAATGTGGGAAGAAAGGATGAACCAGGCAAGAGGAGGGGAAGGGGGAGTGTGGGGCGGGGATGGGGCCGAGGGAGGCAGGAGAAGAGCAGCCCAGACATGGGTGTCTGCAACAGCTCCACTCTCTCTCTTTCTCTCTCTCTCTCTCTCTCTCTCTCTCTCTCTCTCTCTCTCTCTCCCTCTCCCTCTCTCTCTGCCTCGCCTGAACACCTCCCGTTCAGTGGTGGTTGCGTAGGAACATGGGGCCCAGGCTAACCTGCGGCCACGCACAGTCCTCGCTTCATTAGCCCGGGCTCAGCCAGGCGGCGAGAGAGGAGCACACGCTCAAGTGCAGCTCCTCTCTCTCTCTCTCTCTCTCTCTCTCTCTCTCTCTCTCACACACACACACACACACACACACACACAGCAGCAGCGGGACTCACGCCCTCCACGCACAGCCAGGGTCCCCTTAGTCCTCCCTTAGTGCCCACGGCCCACTGAGACCACAGAGAGAGAGAGAGAGAGAGAGAGAGAGAGAGAGAGCAGGGAGCAGAACAGCAGGGCTCTTTCATGCTTTTTAAACTCTTTATCTTATTCAGTCAGTATTTACATCTTGTGCTCTATCACAAGTTTAATGTTGGACATAAAAATCCCAAAATCCCTTGGGCATCTTGTATTGATCATGCAAATGAATCTGACTCTTGTATTCTATACGCAGTCTTGTATTGTCATTCTCCCTGCGCGTGAGAGAACACAGCACCTCACTACACTGCAGATTTGCATTCTAAATTGCATTCTAGAATGTAAAATGTAAAATGAGTCACGGTTCTACATGCACAAACACATGCGCTCGTATACGTTTACCCAGTGTTATTATTCTTGCATATGGGGTTGGGTGCTGGTTGCTGAGACAATGGGCTGCCTTCGCATGTTCCCCTGCCCACGCCAGGGCTGATGGTGCCAGATGACATTGCCAGGCACAACATCTCGATTGTCCCCCAAGACAACAGTGTTCTTATGCTGGAGGCAGAAGGGTGGGGGGTGGGTGGCGGTGAGAAGTAGCGTGTGAGGGGGGGGGGGGGGGGGGTCGGTGGTGGAGGAGGGTCGAGTGCACAAAGTAATCAGTGTTGCTCTGACCGACTGCTGCCATTTAAAACTGTGTGGCTTCAGAGCTCCCATTTAGGGGAAGACGGCTCCCGAGTAGTAGCATAACTTTAAAGTGCGCCACAGGGGTCCCGCCGCAAGGCAAGACGAGGACATATTTTGTTGTTGCCTCTGTGCTACAGCAGAGCAGAGCTTGCATCTTTAAAATGAATGGTGGAGAAGATAAAAGGAGTCTCATCAATGAGTAAAGTGTCTCCTCCCCCCCGCTCTCTTTTTTTCACAGTTGATCTTTTCAGGTAATTGACTTCCAGAGGTGTTCATTTGCCTGCATGGGGGCAGTCATTACTGGCGAAAAACATAATTTACAGGGGCCATAAACTACTGCAGGATCAATGGGCTAATTTAATCGGCCCTGCAAGTGCTGTATTGTGTTGCAGAGCTGTTTGTGAGGTCTTTTGTTAGGGACACACTCTGGAGCGATGCAGTTTTAGTGGCCTAATGACAGTGGATCATTTAAAGAAAAATAGCCAAGAGTTTGAAAGACTTGAGATAAAAAGTCAACTAATGCTCAGAACTGCGTTGCACATAATTGCCTCACACAGCTTCTTTGGGTTGTAAAAGTTGGTTAATGGTGTCTCTTGCACAGTAGATTAGGGTCACCACCTATAATAATAATGATATAATAATAGTAAAATGTGATATAGTTTATTTACCCTTGAAACTTGAAATGAACATGTCCTCACTCCATGATCTCATTGACAGAAGATCAAACAACACAAATCACAGGAGTTAACCTTTGGAAATGAGATATAATGCATTTACAACATGTGTGGTTAAAGCTCAACTACTTTCAGGGTGAGTCACATTCTGTGAATGGCATCATCAGATGATGGTTAAATTTACAATAGTTGAATTACACAAACAAACAAACACACACTTTCTCTCTCATACACACACCACACACACACACACACACATGGTGAATGGTGAATAACAGATTCCTAGCTCTTAAACTCTTTCTTCCTCATTCTTTATGCTTTTCTTGTGTGTCTCAGATTTCCTGAGCCAGTATCTGAATGGCCTTCGATTGCAACAGAGACTCTAGGGCTTCACCAGAAAATGTAGTGTGAGTTTCCCACCGCACAACAAATGAATGTGATAAGCAACAGGTCATGCCTCGCAGTCACAAAATGAAGTGCTCAGTTTCACACCCTGGCCTTCAAAGACTGAAGCGGGCTTATTAAAGTCTTTTATTCTTTTAATGCTGTGCACTTGCCCGCATCATAGGTTCATGATTTTGTTTTTTGAGGAGAAAAAAACTGAGAAGTCATTATCATAGCACTGTTTATTTTTAATCTGACTAAGTAGGTCAAATCGATGTGAAATTGCCCTTAATAGGAGGACTGGCTCATAGTGTGTCCTCTTAGTCTGCTCTCATTGAGCATTTTATTGCACCAGCATTGAGAAGGACCTCTATCAGCCTACAGATAAGGGAGAACCGAGGCCTGTTGACACAATTCATAAGGCCCCGACACTCACAAAGGCCTTTCAAACAAGGTGCTTCTGTAAGCAAACACACTCGACAGCGTTGTTTAATATTGCTCTCTGTGGGCTGTGGGCTGCCCGGGGATATCAGTCCACTCTTTACGAAGAGAAACAGTGGGGCTGTTGATAGGATCGAGAGAGAGAGAGAGAGAGAGAGAGAGAGAGAGAGAGAGTCAGTCAGTTCAAACATGGCCATGATCCTGGTCTGCGGTACTTGATGGCTTTTGGGGTTATATACATCCACAAGGTTTTGGCTATTTAGGATTGCATGAGATGTTCGATCTAACTGTCAGTCCCACAATATCTCATGTGGAATGGAACGTGATAATACAATAAAAGGGTCTCTCAAATTACCATGATTTTAGTCTAATAATAATTCTACAAGTGGAAAAAAAACCCCATGAAATATGAAATATCCAAAAGAAACATAAAATATCCAAAACAGTTGAATCGGGAGGTAGAGCACTCATTTGTGTCCTGACATGTCATTACGCTTGGTAGCTTTGAAGCTCTTGCCAGTGGGTAAATGCAAATAGCGCCTGTTTACCCAGTCTGACAACCCTGAGACCTTTATCTATGGAAATGGACCCCGCTGGAGAGGTGAGGAGTGGTTGGTGTGTACCTGGCAGCTCGTAACACATCAGAGCTGTGCTTTCAATTTCAGTACACGCTACTCTATAACACTATTTGTGATTCCAAGGGCACACTAAATAAAATTAGAGCACCTTTGTGTACAAAACCTCCAGTAGATGTATATCATACTTTGACCAAAATAGAGACCTTGAAGCAAGAGTATTTCATTTCCATATCCAATTTTGCTTTAAAAAAAAAAAAAAAAAAAAAGCATGAATTTATATTGAAATGCATGGGTGGATGTAGGCCTTTGTGTCTGTTTTCCAAAGCAAACACAATGGCCATTCGATAGAGCTCAGACTCAGAAGATGCTGAAGACAGCTGATGGGCAATATAACCCTCACCTGTCCAGAGAGATGGATGGACAGGCAAGTGGTAATGTCAGAGTGTGGATGAGTGCATGTGAGTGGCAGGGGAATACATGCATCATGCAGACAACACACACACACACACACACACACACATACACACACACACACACACACAGAAACATCATCCTAGCAAACCGAGGCCAGACAATCTTGAAATGCAATCACTTTCACAATCACTCCCTGTTGGGATCTCAGTTACATCCCTGCATGGAAGGATTAAATGGACATTCCTTGTGATTAAAGAATGCAAGAAAAAAATAAATCTCTGAACCACCATGGCAGAATTTCACATCTTTTACTCATACAGAAAAAACTCCTAAAATGCATTGTACATAATTACCTCAAAGTATTGGACAAAGACACATTATCTGTGGGGAGGAAAACTGGTTTTCTAAATGATTGTTTTCATCTAACAACCACATTAAAAGGCTGTTTTGATTCATGACTTAGTTGTTAAAAGAAGTGTATCATTGATATACAGTATGTGTTTGTGAGTGACTGTGTTGTGAGTGAGTGTGTTTGAAGGGGAGAGAGAGAGAGAGTGTGTGTGTCTGTATGTGGAGGGTGGGTAGCAGTGCCTGTGTTCTCACTCCAAGGCTAGCAGAGCCAATAGGCAAACGATAATGAGAGCGAGCGAACAAACACAACTTGTCAGTAATGAAGTGTTTTACAAGCTTGAAGTGCAGTGTGTGTGTGTGTGTGTGTGTGTGTGTGTGTGTGTGTGTGTGTGTGTGCGTGCGTGCGTGTGTCGTCCGTGGATCTGTGTGTATTCCTGTATTATTTGAGAGTGTGTCTTATCTATCGAGCACGGACAGAGAGAAGTGAATATGTGTGTGTGTGTGTGTGTGTGTGTGTGTGTGTGTGTGTGTGTGTGTGTCTTTGTGTGTGTGTGCGTGTGCACGTGTGTGTGCTTGTGTGTGCGATCCCCGGTGCTGGCGCTCCCGTTAAAACAGCCTGATTCATTTTCCGCATCAGAGGGTCTCAGTGGGGTGGCGTCAGCGCAGCCAGTCCAGCTCTGATTTATGGACCATTAAAGCAGCAGGGGCACCTGACCACAGCACCACCACAGCCCGCCCACTCCACACACACACACACACACACACACACACACACACACACACACACACACACACACACACACACACACACACACACACACACACACACACACACACACACACACACACACACACACACACACACACACACACACACACATACACACACACACACACACACACACACACTGACCTGCTCACGAGCTGGCCCATAGAAAAGAGGGACTGCTCCTCAAGAAAAGATGGGCTCTCCTGGCAGTCAATATCTTCATTCATTCTTTCATTCATTCTTTCATTCATTCACTCCATTTGCGAGTCTATTTGATTTGAAACTTCTCCAGTCCAACTCACTGCGGACACCTGTAATGCTGAACAATAGCCTATATCCAATTGTAATTGGACATTTGTTCAAAGGTTCTGTTCATTTAGGACATCCATTTCAATGCACTATGCAATTCCAGTCTGTTCTCTTTGCCTTTCTGCTATCAAACACAAACAGGCTTCTCTGTTCATGCCTCCGTCCTCACAGTGACAGAACAGATGGGCCGTATCTTTATTGACCACTTGTTCACCCGAATTCCTGTTTTGGTCTGAATAGGGCTGCATTGAAGAGGGCAGGTACAGCGGCAATGCCTTTCTTTCTGATGACACCTTAACCACTGTTGCCACGGCGATCACTGTGTCTTGTCCTTCTCCCTCATCTGCTGGCGCTGCAGTTTCATCTCTCTGATGGAATGATCCGGAGAGTGACAGTGGAAGTGCCTTACACACAATGGTGCTATCTTGCCAGGTAGGCTACTGCAATAACATTGTGAAGGCACTAAGCAAATTGAACAAAAGAGGTGAATGCCATAAACATAAAGCAAGTTTTTTTTCCAATTACTTCAAATCTCAATATATAGCCTATATATTTTTTTTTATTATTATATTTTCATCAAATAAACAGTATCAGACACACATGTTCCTATTGACATTCATTCACACACAAATAGATCTTAGTGAGACAAATGTGACCCAGAAGTTTGATTTTACATTATACAGACATGCATGGCCTACATCTGGGCACACAAAATGTCACACAGGCCTACCGGTATGTGCAAACAAAAGCACCTGCAGGCCTCCTGAGAAAATTCTTCTAAGCTTCATTTAGCCTACTGAAGTCAACTCTGTAGACACTGTCCAAACCCAGTTAAACCTGTTCAACAACAAAATGTAACTTCTGGTAAAACAGGGTGTGTGCAAACTGAGAAAGCCACAACAAAGTGGCAGCATAGGCTAAATGTCATGGTATTTCATTTGCTGCTGACTTCTAGCGAATTGGTGAAAACTTCAAAAATTGGATAATTTAGAAAAAATAAGGAGAAATCAGGAGGCACAATATTGGGTTACCAGCTGTGTTTTTGACTCCACTGGACAGCTGGGTAGGCTATAGGCTACACAGTCACATATCACTCTCCTGTTGAAGTGACAGTTTAGTGTGAAATCACAGATGCTCCACACCAGTAAGGCCAACGCAAGAATGTGTAAAATAGAAAAATATCTGCCTCAGTCTATAAAAACAACAATGGAATAGCCTATGTTTGTGTGCAATCTTTCTTTCTATTTATTTTTGCCTGAAGAAGATTATTTGTTTTCCTTTTACACATCAATGGTTTTGTTTCGAAAGACAGTGAGAAGTCCAGGCGGTCTGACATAAGGCTTCAAAACTGGGTTTACCCATTTTCAGCAGTAAGATTACATAAAGGAGTAAATGGAAATGCTTGGATTAAACGCTCTTGACGTCACACGTAGGCCTAGGCTGTGGTTATCCTAATGGATTCCCCAGCAACAAACGTACGTGGAACAAAAAACGAGTGATTGTCATCAATCTTATTACATTATTTTATATTAGTTAAATCCAAAATGAGCAAATGTTGTAGACCTACTATTAAGTCTATCATCGCATCCACTTACATACATTTGCAATGCATAGGGCAGTCCACATTTGTTTAATGAATTATTATTTTACATCTCTAAAACAACTGAAACACTATCACGGGAGAAATGTATAATTGAGCCGTAATGGCGTGCAGTGAACATTTCACCAGTAGTTGTGCTGTGCTGCGGCAGTTGCCAGGGGGATGTCAGAGGGGAGGGGGTTTGATTGGCTGAAGTAGGTCTGTTGCCTTGGCGACGGCGCAGGGTTTGGTAGCGTTGCCGTGCGGCTAGAGCGGCGTGATCTGTTCGCCGCGCGGATGGAGGAAGCAGCTGCTGCTCTCTGATTCAGTCCAAGCAGACAGGCATCTAAACGAGAGCACACTGAGTACACAACCTGAATTACATTGCTTCACAGGCACAGCGTGTATGAATGTAAGTACATAAACCATTGTTTTTAATGTATAGTTTTGAAGTCAGTAAACCAAACACATTTTTGTAGTTGTACGCTAGTGCTAAGGGGAAAACTGACTCATAATAACGTAACCAGTTCTGTCGTTGTAGCAAGCATGGTAGCCCGGACGGACATTTCCTGCATTTCTCTTATTCAAGGCAGTGCCTTGATGTTACATTTAAAGATTTCTCTAAAGTAACACATGGGCAATGTAGTTGAGTATCCATTGTTTTACGTTTGCATAACAAACAAGTGAAAATAAAGCACTTTTCCGAAGTGTCCATGTGGTTCGTCGGTCGTAGCTAGTTAGCTGTGGTGCTGCTAGCGAAGGAAAACTTCTTTTGTGGTCAGTAGTGGTGGCGGAAAGCACGAATGCGTTGACTCATGTGAGTGTTCGTGTGGTTGTCTCCTCGCTCTAATGCAAGCCAGTTGTAACGGACAGTAAAGTTGCTGCTTCAACACATTTCATGTGTCAGATTTTTTAGCATGTCTTACCTACCCAACGCGTAACTGGCTCGCCAAGCGCAGCGTGCTGAACTGTTTCAGGTGAAATAAGTAACGTTAGGCTTTCCCGTAATCATTGGTCGTGCACACCCAAATACCAAGGCTTATCAGTAATGGTCATTTGAACTGTGAGACATCCTTCAGTAACTTGCATACTTGGACTTTTTCGTCTTTCAAATTGTTCGTCTTGCACAGCGCCCTGTTTGAACTGTTTGAAATGTCTTCTCGTCTAATCCAAGCCCGACAGATGTGTGGTGCATCTGGTGTTATAAAACTGACAATGTAACCAGCTCAGCTGCCCACTGGAGCCAAACTGGGGCAACTTTGTAGCTAGTAGCCTATGTGGTCGGGCAGAAATGCGAATTTATGGGACTGATTTCGTCAGGATGTGGCTGTTGTGGACGTGTTGTTTTTAACCACGGGGATTCGGTCACAACAACTTTGACGATGCCCTTGCCATGACGATTTAGAGGATGGTTCTTTCTCCTACGAGAAAATCACGTGTTTGGAGTAGTTTCTCCAAGGAAAATGTCAGGGATTTGGCTCGCCTCAGTACCAATTTGATGCGCTATCTAATTTTCATGGAGTGTGTTGTACACAGGTTATCGATATCTATAAGCTCAGGCTTGCATGCACAAGGACACCCTGCTACTCGTTTATAAATGATCTCGATGTATGATTTGTCATTTTCGAAGCATATTGAATTGAATTCATTTAATTTAATGCAGGTCGAAAAAACTGTTGAATCGATGACCAATGGTGGTAGTTTTAAAATATTCTCGTTGAGGATAATGCTCGATTTCCACATGTCATTGTAGTCATTGTAGCAGTTGCTTTTCCCCTCCCTGGTTTAGGCAGATGACCCTTGACCTGCAATCTGTTACACTGATAACTTTCAAACAACGCACGGAAAGGCATTGATCAAACGCAAGTCTCTGAAGTTACCAGCAATCGCCACAAATTTAGAGCTGCTGGCCATAGCACGATTGGACTGGACCATAATGTCACCACTGCAATGTTTCAGTAGGCCCCAGCTCTATCTGTTATGAAATCTGTTAAGACATTGGCATCCTGTTTTGTCAGTTACTATTATTACCATACAGAATGTATTTGAGAAATGGCAATGATTACAAAGTTAATATGTGCAATGTAGGCGTATGACACGTCATCATAACAGCACACTATTACAATTAGTTTCTCTTTTTTGTATGATTGCCACTGTGTATTTGTTCAGTTAAGTTGTGTTTACTAATTCAACACTCCCAGCCCAACCACTGCCAACCCTGTAAGGTTTCCTGATATAACTGATACAGTATATGAATCTCAAAGTCCAAAAGGTTAATGGCTGGGTTCACTGGGGGAAACAGAGGGAATATAGTAGTCCTTATGGAATGGATTTACAGGATTGCCCTAGATACTAAGCAACGTTTGAATGAAACTGCCTCTTTGTCATTCCGTTGTCTAGTTGGTTTGACAGGGGTGGAGCAGGGTGGGGGTGAGGCTAATGGCAGAAGAGATGGCCCCAGTTATCCTGTTTCATTCAACAGATGTTGTTTGCTGACAACTCTGCTCCAGATAAACGGCAAACAGAGGAGAGCAGAGATAAAAGAGGAGAAACCCAAATGATCAACCTGTCGTCCTTTTTACTGCCAGAAATTCAGGCCCTGGGCAGTCCCTGTGTTTGTGTGTTGTGTGAAGTCTTCAAACCATCTGCTGGGCTTTCTCTGTGTGTGTGTGCACGAGAGTGTGCATGTGCACGCGTGCACTCATGCACATATTATGTTCACATGCAAATGCTGTGACGCCGTCGGTGTAATTATTTCAGATCATTCCTCAACTCAAGATTCACCCTTAACAGGGGTTGAGTCATGGGAATGGCCCCGTGCAAAACATTGTTAACAGCCACACGCTTTTCATTGCCACAGACCTTTAGACCTTTACAACCTCAGAAGACAGGGGAAAAAAGCTGTCATAAGCAAAACGGGGTCGCTTCCACCAGAGCTTGAGAGAGCAAGGTTAATTGGGTAAGCAGCACAGGAGCATCAATTGCGCTAGGTTTTTGCCTCACGTGCAATATGGCAAGTCATGCAATTTCTGGAATGGGGGGCGGGGAGGGGGGGTGAGTTAAGGGGGTCGGCAAGACCCGCAGGTCGAAAGCCTGTAGCCATCCACATCTGGGTGCCTCAGTGCACCCTTGGAAGGCCACCTCATCATTTGGAGGTCGCTACAGCATGCCTGCTTAGCCTGTCTCTCTCTCTCTCTCGCTGGAGTGGTTGGTTGGGAAAGTTAATTGCTTGAGAACCTGGCCACTCAATGACTCGAGATTGCAACGCCTCTCTTCATTCTGTCCCCTTCCAAAGCAGTGGGGAGGATCAGTGCCCTTTAAAAGCAATTAGCACTTCGGGGCAGCATGGGGAAGTGTCCACTGGTCAGAATGTGGAGTGTTTTTTTTTGGGGGGGGGGGGGGGACTGGTACTGCTGGGGGAGGCTGCTGGTTTGCAGCCATTCTTGTGTTGTTGGCATTGAAAAATGAGATGAGCCTACAGGAGGAGGGAACAGCCTCCCGTTTCACTCCAGGGGAAGTGGCGCCGCTGACCTCTCTAACCCCTCTTTGCTTGATTTAGTTAACGGGAAATCTTGGAGAGAATTTTTTTCCCCCCCTGCCTGCCTCCGTCAATCGTCACATTGCCCTCAGATGTAACGTTCTCAGGCTATACCTTGTTTATGTGTGGATGCATAGATGAATAGTGTCCTTTCAGGAGGAAGAATGGAAACACTATTTAGGCATTTTATTGCATTTCTGGGCGATGAGTTGTCATTTATGTCTTTACGTGACAAATTTTATTGACGGGAAGACTTATTGTTTACCTCATGAGAAACATGTTTTGTTGTTGTAGTTTAATTTGTCTGACCTATGCTGTATGGCTATCTGTTTTTTTATTTTTTATTTGTTCCCACTTTTTTAAAATCTGTTAATCTGAGAAGTGCTTGTGGAGGGATGCGACAAAGCCGCCACATTTCTGCAGATGCACCTGTGTCTAGGTTTTGACAGACAGTCGAGCCACTGGATTGGGGATCGTTCTTTTGAAGTCTGTTTTCATCGCTGAGGTGCCACCACAGAATTTGAACAAAGAAACCTGTCTCTACCATGTTATTGGGGAGAAATTGGATGAGTTTTTTTTATACAAAGAAAGTAGAAAAATGAAAAGAATTTTCATAAAATAGTTGTGGTGCTTTATTTGACGAACCACAGTGGTGAGCTGTGTGTTGAAGATGCGGGTGGGCGTAACGCAAGTGGTGTCTCCTGACGTCCATGTCAGGTTTCTCTGGTGACCACTCTGAGCCTAAACTGCAGCCTCTGTTCTGCCTCCATCAAGGCCCCAGCGCTCATCTGCTGATATTATCTGGCCTTTGTTGGGAGGTGACTGCTCTTAATGACTGCAGCTGCACACATTTTTCATCGTCTAGCCCGCCCCCCCCCCCCCTTCATCCCCATTATATATTTTTTCGCCCAGAGCAACGGACCAGGGGGAGGGACATCCCCATGAGCTTGCAACGCTTCAGTTGTCTTGGTTACGTGACATCAGCGTGCTGTAATTCAATATAGGTGGCTGTGCTCTGAATTTGGGTTGCAAATTTTGCACTGCTCTAGCCCCCCCCACCCCTCAACCTCACCCTCCTTCCTGCTAAAGAGCACATGTCATTTTGGATCTGATATTTTTTTGTTTTGCTCTTCATCATCACAGTGAAAGTTCACTGTGTTACTGACTCCTCATTGATTATGGGGGCTGTTTGAGTTTGATTTCCTGTGAGCGGTCCTCTTTGATGTGTGTGTGTCCATGTCCGTGTCCGTGTGTGTGTGTGTGCGTGTGTGTGTGTCTTTCTGTGTGTGTGTGTATGCTTAGCGCGTGTGTGTGTGTGTGTGTTTAGTTTATTGGTGTTTTTCCCAGTCACATGGGTCTTTTGTATGGCGAGCGTGAGGAGGGTCAGCTTGTTCGGTGGCGCCCGTGAGGCGACTTCATAGTGTGTGTTTTTGCATCTCCGAATTGGTCACAGTCCCTGTGCATTGAGCCTCTCTCGCAGCCTGTCACAACTCTGCCCCGGACCCCTCCCATCCCCTCTCCCTCCGTTTCCCTCCCTTTTTCCGTGCGCATCCCTCCCCCTGTCTGAGCACTGGCCGAGAGGATTTAAGATGTGTGCTAGCAGGCAGCGCTCTCACTCTCTCCCATTGTAAGCAATGCTAATGTGGCCGTTGGCTTGATTGAGAGAGAGCGAGAGAGAGAGAGAGAGAGGGGAGAAAGCGCAAGGGAGAGGACCTAGACTGCGCCTTATGTCACAGGCAACAATGGCTCTTTGTTTGGGCCGCGCTTGGCCGAGTGAACGGGGTTTGTTTAATTGAGATGGCAGTGTGACAGCGGACTGCCTCACTTGCTAGCGTGGGTGATGCAGGTCAGGAGGGGAATGGCCGGGATATGGTGGTGGTGGTGGAGGAGACCCCTACACATCCACCCCACCCCTCACCACAGAAAATTACATGTAACCACCAGGGGGAAGATGCTGCGATGGACAACAAACAACTGCTAAAACAAGCAATTTGTTGAATTGCCACATTTTCCCCCATTGCCTGTGCCATCTCTCAATTATAGGCTAGGAAGTTTTGTTCAATTTGATTCATCTTTCTTTGAATAGAATCAGTTTGGCAGCCATTCAGACGGTGGCATTTTCAGAAATGAAAACACCGCGCTCACACACGCACATCTCGCGCTCAGCTGTCTTCGCGGCAGTCAGTTAAACAAGTTTGATGGGATTCGAAAAGGCTGTTGTTTTTCCAGCGACATGTTTTGAGACGTACTGCGCCTGTATTGAATTCTGCCCTTAATCCCTAAATCCCGAGCTCTAAAAGGAGAGGCCGCTGCTGGGACTATATGCTATCGCAATCGCTCTATATTAGAACGCATCAGTTTGGGGCGTAGCAGGATGCAACACTTGCCTGTGTGACACACGTTTTAGTCAGACGATGAGAGCGGGGAGGCTCGAGCAGGTGCGTCGGTGTGTCACGCTCTGATTACTAGGCTCGGGGCGTGCTCGACAGTGAGGGAAAGTTGGTGGTTTCACAGCTCGGAGGATCTACTTTTTCAACCTTCTCCTCACATGTGTGTTGAGCACAGCTTCTTCTAGTGTGTGTGTGTGTGTGTGTGTGTGTGTGTGTGTGTGTGTGTGTGTGTGTGTGTGTGTGTGTGTGTGTGTGTGTGTGTGTGTGTGTGTGTGTGTGTGTGTGTGTGTGTGTGTGTGTGTGTGTGTTTGTGTGTGTGTACGGGCGCGAGCGCGCACGCGCGGCCCATGTGTGTGTGTTGACAGCTTTGCAGTGCTCTCGCTGTGTGTGTAAGCGGCACCCGTTCTGCCTCTGCTGGAGAGCTGCTTGTGTCCCAGAAGCACACCGCTCCGAGGCACGCAGCCCGCCTGAAACCCTCCACATTCCTGACCTCAGAGCCTGGAAGCCTCTATTCTCAGCTGTGAGCTCGCCCCAAGATGACTTTCATCATCTTTCAGGATGCATACGCATGGTGCGTGTGCTAACGTATCACACGTTTCCGTGGCATAGAAGCATTTGAATTGCATTTGTTCTTTTTCAGGGGTAAATTGCAGGGTCTATGGCTAAGTGGGACTTGTGCGAGCGTTTTCAGAGTCCACTCGTTTCCCATGTATTAGCCGGGTCTGGAATGCAGCCAGTGGACTCGTCCAAAGAGAAGCTATAGTGCTTTTAGGAAGAATTACCAGAAAATCCCCCCCTCGGAGTAAATGGAGCCCTGTTTGAGGGGGCAGGTCTCCTCCCGCCGGATCAGTACGCAGGCCAACACGCTCAATCAGTCTCCATGAGGTGCTTAGAGGGGAGGGTTTACTTGTTT
This sequence comes from Sardina pilchardus, assembly GCF_963854185.1. Taxonomy (NCBI): domain Eukaryota; kingdom Metazoa; phylum Chordata; class Actinopteri; order Clupeiformes; family Clupeidae; genus Sardina; species Sardina pilchardus. The sequence continues at coordinate 8,998,617 of NC_085011.1, forward strand.
GAAAGAAAGGGGGGGGGGGGAGTATTTGAAAGACAAAACAAACACTCACTTGGGGGGGGAAAATTGAACTTCCTCAAAGATATGCTTGACGTTTCCTCTTGTTTTTCAGCCGCTCTGGAACACCCTCGCCGTATTGTGCAGTGAGATAAAAGTTAAAACAACAGCTTTTTTTTTTTTTCTTTCTTCTTCTTTTTTTTTCTATTGTGAGCGAAGGGGGGGGGGAGCGCACTGGGCCTGAATGTAATGTCAGCTTGCTGGCTGGCCTGTTTTGCCCATGCTGCAGATGCAGAGAAGGCCCCATTCCTCAATGCAAGCAGGAGGGCTATTTTAGTGCCGGCTAACTCAAGGGGCTGCCATTAGATAAATGTGAGGGGTGAGGGAAAAAACCAAAGGCTCTCTGTTGATTATGTGTCTGGCGTCGTGAATAATGAGGCTCCAAATAGTTTTGTCACAGGGTGTCGCTCGACCTTTCCGTCCAAGTGTTTGGTGTTGTTGACCAGGGCCCCTAGTTGTCCCATTTAGCACATGTTGGGGGGGTTGGAGGGGGGTGGGGGGGGGGGGGGGGTGGTTGTTGTGGCCCTCCTGGTGAGTCACATAACCTCCTGCAGTCCTCGTCCGGTGCCAAGACCCTGTTCAGCTGGCACAACTGCCCTGGGTGCCTCAGCAGCGGGCATGCGTGCGCTGGAAGTTCTTCGAAATCAGCAGGCTTGTTTATCTAGGGTTGAACACGCACAAGTTTGGCCTTGGGGTGGTGGTTTGTATGCGTGTGTTGGGGGGTGGGGTGGTAGTTGGGTGGTTGCTATATTCAGTCCCTAACTGTGACATGGCGGGTGGGGGTAAGATGGGGGGGGGGGGGGGGGGGGTAAAGCTTCTCTTCGTGTCAGTGTCAGGCGACCTACGAGCGAGTATCTGAGTCTGCTCGGTGTGACGTTTACATAACCAGTCGAGGAGAGAAGAGCGCGCAGAATCTGACCTCGCGGGTCAACGTGAAACCACCACGCACACCATTCTGTTGACCTGGGCCAAAGGTAACCAGCTCCAGACACAAAGCCTGCGTAGTCCACCGCTGAGATGATAAAGATACCACACTGGAATGTGAGTAGCAGTTATTGTTTCTCTGTTGCAGGGGAAGTGTTGTTTTTTTTTTGTTGTTTTGTTAGGTTCGTGTTGATTGGGGAGAAAAGCACGTCGTTGCAGAGGAGTACGTCACTTCAGCTCACTTAGTGTGTTTTGCCTTGTGAATTTGTGAACCTACGCGCGTGTGCGTGAGGTTATGACTAAGTGTGGTTACGGTTTTCAAAAGGGAGTGTTATTTAAACTCGCTCAAAGTTTTCAAAGTTTAGCGCTTTTTTTCCCTTAGTCCTGACAGTTCTTTCTCCTTTTCCTCTCTCTCTCTATCTCACTCTCTCACTCTCTCCCTCTCTCTCGCTCCCTCTCCCTCTCTGTCACTGTCTCTCTCCGTCCTTGTGTGTTGTGTTAGGTCAGGGCTGCTGTTGGGGCGGGCGGGCGGGCGAGCGAGCTACGCGGCGTATCGCTAGCCTCAGCACTTCTAGACAGTATTGATCTCGCTCCATTATCTGCTCTCGCTGCAGCAGACTGGAATCACACCCGCTCTGTGGGGAGCCGGGGTCGCCGCCGCCGCTGCTGCTGCTACCGCCGCGCATCCAGTCCAACGCCCCTGTTATGATAACCTTGTGAGGGCTGGAGAACTTTCTGTAGGCTGCGCTGTGCGTTGTGTGCTCACTGTCTCCATGTCTCTGTCTGTGTGACTTTCTCAAACCTCTCTCTCTCCGTCGCTCTCTCTCTCTCTCTCTCTCTCTCTCTCTCTCTATCTGTCTCTGTCTGTCTGTCTCTCTCACTATAATATACCTGCTGATGATTTTTTTTTTGTCTCCATGTTGTGTCGGAGGTTACTTTTCCACCACTTTCATTTTCAGTCTGACAGTTCCTCTATCTGTCTCTCCATCTGTCTGTATCTGTCATTGTCTCTTTGTCTTTCTTTTCTCACTATTGTCCTCTCTCTCACTCTCTCGCTGACTTGTCACTCTTGCTCTCTCGCGCATGCTCTTTTTATCTGCCGGTGTGCCTCGATCCCTCACTCTCGCGTCTCTGACTTTCCCTCCGTGTGTGTTATCGGATATGATGGCTCAGCTCATAAGTAGATCCTGTCACTGATTAATTGGCACCACCCAGTAATGAGTTCTAATGTCTTAAATGAGACAATTAAAGCATGTGGGCACATTTTTTTTGGCACTTGTCCCCCTTTTTTTTTGTTACGTACGCTTGAACCTGCCGCTGAAGAGGAGCCGAGCTAAAAGGATCGTCGTTTAGTGTCTCCAGTTCTTTTGTTCCCCCCCCCCACAAGCATGGGGCGCCAGATGCAGCGTGTGTGTGTGTGCGTGTGTGCGTGTGTGTGTGTGTGTGTGCGTGTGTGTGTGTGTGTGTGTGTGTCGCTCGCTCCTCGTCTCCTTCATCAGCTCACTGCTCTCCCCTACCCGAAGCCCACCCGCTACCACTCTTTTGCTCTCTGTCACAAGTGGCCCATTATGGTGTGGCTGTCGGGCGGCGGCGCCCGCTTTGATGCCTTTTGATAAGAGCGATGATAATGACGATAATCATAACAAAGCTGATAATTGACTGGCGGTAATCGCGTAAAAAGCACTTTGCCGCTCTCCGCAGACGGCCCGGCCTTCTTCATCTCGTGCCCATTCAAATGCCGCGTGTGTGTGTGTGTGTGTGTGTGTGTGTGTGTGTGTGTGTGTGTGTGTGTGTGTGTGTGTGTGTGTGTGTGTGTGTGTGTGTGTGTGTGTGTGTGTGTGTGTGTGTGTGTGTGTTTTGAATGGGCAGAGAGCTCTGCTCTACCCCTGGCTCGACACGTGTTAATATGTCAGGGCCTGTGTGGATGAGCCAAGGTGAGGGGGTTTTATGTCGCTAATCGGGATTTAATATACCCCGCGCTGGTTGCTTAGCAGCTGTTGGATACACAGGGAGGCGGCGCTCATATCGCTCATTTGTGCGATTGTGTGTGTGTGTGTGTGTGTACATGTGTGTTTGTGTATGTGTGTTAAGGTTAAGATTCTGTGACAGTCTTTCACGATCACCTATTCTCGCCAGCCTGATGAGAATATGCTGCTAATAAAGTCAGACACTTAGTCATGCTTGTAAACTTGAGCGCACGCGCGCGTCTCACCAGTTAGTCATACGTTGTCACATTTTGACATCGAGCGCGCTACTCTACCGAGACACACACACACACACACACACACACACACCGCTGATGCGCAGAAGCTCCGCGGAGACGGATGATGTCTCTTTCTCTGTGCTGGAGCTGAGATGCAGCCATGTCTACCCCTGTAGAGAGAGATTGACTGTGGTTTGTTCTCTGTGTGTGTGTGTGTGTGAGAGAGAGTGTGAGAGTTTTTTTTTTTTTTTGTTCCATGTCTGAGGGAAGCTCTGGTGGAGCATCGCTTTAACGAAATCGGGCAGTTCTGTTGCTGCCTGACATGTCTGATCGCTCCTTTTTTCTGAGAGTTGTGATTCATCGTAGGCTCAGGACGACTTATTTATTAAAATACTGTTTCCATGGCTCCTCTCACTTCTTGCACTTACCATCTCTCGCTCTCTCTCTCTCTCTCTCTCTCTCTCTCGCCGTCTCTCTCTTTCTCTCACTCTCTCTCTCTCTCTCTCTCTCTCTTTCCCTTCCTCTGCCTCTCTCAGGCCTCAGTGCATTGATTTCAATGGGCGCTCCTTCTCTAAAGGCAGACACTCTTTCCCCCTATCCCCTGGGGCCAGCCGTCCTGGAAGCCTCAGGCCCTTCCTGCTCCCTGTCTGAGTGTATCTAGTGTCTGCCAGAGTGTACTGTATGTAGTCCGGGCTGCAAACCTTCCCCAGAGCTCTGCCTTTCCCTCCAGTGGTTTAAGACTCTCAGTCGGGCCATCGGCTCGAAACGTTGGCAGGGAAACAGGAGACGGTCGAAACGTTGGCAGGGAAACAGGAGACGGCGGTGGGAGTCTAGGTGTACCTCTCTCTCTCTCTGTCTCTCTCTCACGCTCTCGGTCTTGTCCATTTTTCTCACTGTCTCCTGCACCCCTCTCGTTTTCTTTTTCTCTCCGTGTCCCTGGTCTGTCTCTCTCTCTCTCTTTCTCTCTCTCTCTCTCCTTTCTCCCTCTTGTTCCCTCTAGCATGCAGTAGGTTGCGTCCTTAGTGTGACCCAGTTATGCATTGAAAAGCCAGTGAAAAAAAGCCTTCCCGAGATTCAAAATGTGTGCCCGTGCCACCCCCCCCACCCCCCTCCCCCACCCTCCCCCAAATCCAGCCCAGACAGGGACGTCTGGTGCCCATGCTGGGTGTGCCAGTGAGGGGGTGGCCTGCCCGCTTGGCTGGCTGGGTGAGCATTCAGGGAGGTGTGGATGCTGATAGTCAGAATGAGGGCAGGGTGGAGGACCCCTTAGCTCACTCGCTGCTGTCTGTCACCGAGTGTCTGTTTGTGGTTCGCTCTCTCTCTCTCTCTCTCTCTCTCTCTCTCTCTCTCTTCCTCTCTCTTTTTTTCCCTCTCTGTCTCTCTGCTTCCCCCCCTTAATTGAAGTGACAGCATGGTTGTCATGGTGACATGCAGGGCATAGATTACAGCTTGGTGTGAGCAGACAGGAGGGGCATCTCACTGTGCTGCCGGTTCATTTGACCAACAGCTCTTTCTTTCGCTCTATTCATCCATTCATCTCTTTCCCCCTCTCTCTATCATTCTCTTTTCTCCTTCCTTTTTTTTTACCCTATTTCACAATTTTTTTCTCAGTTAATCTCGCTCGCTTATTCTTATTTCTTCTGCCTTGTGAGATAATACAAGCAACAGTATGACTTGGTTGGCTTTGTGCACTTAAGTGCTACATCATTATTTTGACTTTTCTGAGGTGCAGTGCTGAGGAATGCCAGTGATCTCCTGCAGAATAACCCTTCTATGAATGGGCGCCCCTTTTGTCTGTAATGACTTAATGGCTTAAAATTAGCCAAGGCTGCCGGCCGCATTCAGACTGTCAAGCACTCCCCCTTATTTAGCCTCATTCACTTCGCACCTAGACGTGAACTGCGTCAGCTGGCCTGCGTCTGTTTTCTAAATCCCATCTTCTCACTGGCTGTCCTCTGATCCCTTGCTCTCCGTGCCGAGGAGGTCTTTCTCCTCTCCTCACCCAGAGGCAGTTGGCTGACCTCTCTTACTCGTACAGTGGAGACGGAGAGGGAGAGTGAGAGGGAGAGTGAGAGGGAGAGGGAGAGGGAGAGGGAGAGGGAGAGGGAGAGGGAGAGGGAGAGGGAGAGGGAGAGAGAGAGAGAGAGAGAGAGAGAGAGAGAGAGAGAGAGAGAGAGAGAGAGAGAGAGAGAGAGAGAGAGAGAGAGAGAGAGAGAGAGAGAGAGAGAGAGAGAGAGAGAGAGAGAACGAGGCTTGCCTCTGGAAACTCCTCCATTAATGTGAAGCACCCCCCCCCCCTCCATCTCTCAGCCTCCCCCCCACCCACCCCACTCCTCTTGGTTACGGCCTCTCGGTTACGGCGGCTCGTTTCATGCTCGTCAGGGGCTAACGAGCAGCTGCGCGGAGACTCGAGAAACGAGGTAGGCGGCGATGAGAGGCCACGCGAGCGCAAGAGAGAGTCATCCCGGGCCACTCGAGCAGGACTCCTCAAAGAGAGCCGTCTGCTTCAGACTGGAGCACCAGAAGGGGGTGGGGGGGGGGGGAGTGGAGCGAGGAGACTCTCCATCAGATGCTTCTCAGATGGTGAAGTGCAGTAGGGCCAAAGGGACAGGGAGGGGGGGCAGAATGGGATGGCTAAGAGCAAATGTCACTGATACCAAGTCATAACAGGAGTGTCGCCCCCTACTCAGTTACCTTAGCTTGTCCAATGCAAATCATGTTTTCAGTGCCCTTAAGAACAGAGGTGGAAAACTCCAGCTTCAGTGAGTGAAAGTCCGATCATGTATTGGTTCTACCTTTGCACTTAGCAGAGGTGATCTCATCAATTAGCTGCTCTACCTGGCTGAAGAGTTGTGCTAATTAGAATCAGCTGGTTTAAATAAATGGTTGGGGCCCCAGCCGTGGCGCAACTGGCTGGGGCACCTGCACCGCATGCCGGCGACCCGGGTTCGATTCCCGCCCCGTGGTCCTTTCCGGATCCCACCCCAACGCTCTCTCCCACTCACTTCCTGTCTCTCTCAACTGTCCTATCATTAAAGGCATAAAAGCCCAAAAAATATACTTAAAAAAAATAAAAAAAAATAAATGAATGGTTGGCACAGATATGTGGTAGGACTTTGACTTTCTGAAACTGGATTTTTCCACCTCTGCCTAAGAACAAAATGCCTTGTTGTGCAGTTGTATGCTCCCAGCTCTTGAAGTTGCCACTGTCATGAATTGTGTTCTGTGCTCTCCTGTGCTCCTGCAGACCGTCTTGGTTTAATGGGTCCAATCATCGGGATGTCTCCGGATAAGAAAGCCGAGAGCCCTGGGGTGGTGGCGGAGGAGCGTGCGGGGAGGCAGGCCCCGTGGGGCGGCGCGGGCACCCTGCCCGAGGCCCAGTGCGGCGCGTCCAGCCCGCTGGCCACGCGACTGGACCAGGCGGCGGCCGACGAGGAGCTGACCAACCTCAACTGGCTCCACGAGAACCTGCTGCAGAACTTCACGCTGGGCGGGCCCGGCGGCGAAGCGGCGCCCGGCGGCGGCAGCAGCCCGCTCTTCGACATCGAGGGCGAGCCGGCGCTCGGGCCGCTGGCGTCCGCGTCCTCGTCGTCCGCGGGGGGCGCCGGCCACGGCGGGGAGCGGGACTCGGTCAAGTCCAAGCCGCCCTTCTCGTTCTCGCTGCTCATCTACATGGCCATCGAGCAGTCGCCCAGCAAGTCGCTCCCCGTCAAGGACATCTACGGCTGGATCCTCGAGCACTTCCCCTACTTCTCCAGCGCCCCCACTGGCTGGAAGAACTCGGTGCGCCACAACCTGTCCCTCAACAAGTGCTTCCGTAAAGTGGAGAAGAACCTTGGGAAGGTGAGTTGAAACGGAGCCAGAAGTAGTTCTGGAGAAAAGAATCTACAGCAGAATCTTAGTGATCAGATTCCTGTTCTAAAACTCTACCTAATGCAATACCTCCATTGATTGCCACATACCACAAAAAAGGGCTCTCCTTTAATTTTTTTTCAGTGAGATAGTGAGACAAACTGTGCTTTGTTTACTGTTCAAGTAACAAATGAGGGCAGTGTGAGAGCAGGAAGTCTTCTCTTATTTTTTTATAGTGACCTCTTTATTGGAAGGAATGATGAGAGGTGTTGCTTTGAGAATGACTCACTGGTTGCTGTAAGCGTAGTGAGTCGGGAGTGTTGCAGAGGGGCGTGACCTGGTGACAGTCTCACAGTCATGACTGTACAGAATCCTCTCATGCTGCTGCGGCTGCTGGTGAGGTCTTTAGAGGTCACCGTAGTCCATGTCGCTGCGCCTGTAATGGATAGCATTCAAACATTCACATGACCAGAATGGAGCGCCGCAAATATCTAGCCATGAATAGTTTGTGGCCTCTCTTTCACGCCGTCACGAAACGAGAAGCTAATCGACAGATCAACCGACTATGAAAATAATTGTTAGCTGCAGCCCTGCTGTGTACATGTGTGTACATGTGTGTACATGTGTTAGTGCTTATGCTTATGGTGTGTTGGCCACAGTACATAAATTAGCGCTGTGGTTATGGTGTGTTGTTTGCCTGTGTCCATATGTTAGCGCTGTGGCGGTTATGGCGTGTCCACCGCTACATAAATTAGCACTGGCGTTGTGATATGTTTGATAGTGTCCAAATGTCAGTGCTGTGGTAGTGGTGTGTTTACCAGTGTCCATACAGTTTGTCCTGGTGTGTTTGCTAGTGTTAATATTGTGTTTGTTGGGTGTTAGTCAGTGTCTTTACATGTGCTTGTGTTTGTGTTTGTGTGTGTGTGTGTGCGTGCCACTGGTCACTGTGTTCCAGTGTGGGGGCAGTGAGGGCCAG